>NC_142680.1:3908228-4105728 GCF_964200805.1 Pocillopora damicornis
TGTTATGACTTTTTACTAAAAGGTCAGATACACTTACCCTTCTTATACAGTTTTCTGATGTGATGTGAAAAATGAAAATCTATAATTATGCAATATGCAATTTTAATAACCATGATTTAACATATCGTTATATCAGTGAGTCATTGAAGATAACTAATACAGTGTAAGCATTCTGATTGGCCATCAAATCATGACTATTTACTCATGAAATTACAAGCATGCAATTGAATATTAACAATTATGTTGGCTGTTGTTATTGGTTGCCTTCCTCTGGATTTAGACCTAAATGGTGTGCCCTCAGCTGCTTAACTGCGTTGCAAATTTATAAGAATTTTTTGGATTTGAGTCTGCCTTTTTTTTCTTCTTTCACTTGTTCCTGAGTGGCATTAATATTAAAAAAAAACACAAACACAAAAAACACGGCACTGATATTCTGATTCAAATTTGTGTTCCTCACTGGAAGAGGCATTCTACAAATAGGAGCAAAAATATAATCAGATTCTTTATATTAACCTCAAGACCACTGCCGAATATGGCATATTTTCAACATAAATTACCCACCTAATTGGTCGACAACACGTCAATTTATCTCCAACAGTGCAGATAGTTGAAATTAAGTAAGAAAAAGTTGAAATTAAATTGATTTACAAGAATTTCGCAAATGGCGGCTGGTCGGCAGAAAGTAACAACGTTTTAATTCAAAGTTTGAAGGAGAGTGCTCGAAAAGGAAAAACCCATCAAGCACAAACAACTGGCTAAGAGTCTGGAAGACTTGGCTTTCCAGAATGGCTATGACAGAAGTATTAAAACATACGAACTGGACGCTCAGAACAAAACTCTCAGTTCGTAGTAAAGACGGAGAGATCACAAGAGTGATAGCGTTCGTTTACTGGTTGCTGCTATTAAGTAATTATTTGATTAAAAATAAGAAGAAGATGACAATCATAACGACTCTGTTTATCGCTATGATTGTTATCATTTCTTATATAACCTTATGCAACTTCTCAATTGCAGTTCCTTCACTGCCGCCTAGTGGCTTTACTCTAGCTGCAAGCACTTCTACAAGTATTACAGCATCCTGGCAGTTACCACCAAAAGACTCCAGAAATGGAATCATCACAGGATATAAATTGTTCTACAAAAAGAAAGGCTCATTAGGGCCAGCAAGCATGCAGCACATTAACAGTCAAGCAACTCGCTCTCAAGAGGTCACTAGGCTTGATAAGTACACAGAATATGAATTTCAAATATTGGCATTCACTTCTGTTGGGGATGGACCAAAAAGTACAGTTGTTTATGAGAAAACAAAGGAGGCGGGTAAGAAATAGGAATCTATCTATTTTTATAAAATTCAGAAGTTTATGGATGCTACAAATGTCTCAATAGAATGGTATTTAACCTAAAAGAAGAGATCAAACAGTCTTTAGAAAACTTGTTCAATGTGTCTGTTTGCCATATCTCTGATGTGATAGATCTTAACACAATTTATATTCCCAACATGTAATTTTAGAAATACACCTGTTACTGTGCATGCATTAAATGTCCAATTTGAAGAAGGCTCTAGTGAGTGAGAAGGCCATTTAAGTGGGGTGGTGGCACTGTTAAAAGTGATAAGTAGGGAAAATACATATAATGTCACATTTAACTTGAAATGTGTCCATTTTATGGCAATAAGTTTTCTTAAATTATAACATTTTTACGAACAGCAAATTCGCCTTTGTACATGTGGCATACGCCGTTAAAACATGCAATGTTGTATTTTTGTCTCACCGAAAGGCTCTAGCTCTTCTTGTCACAGGGGCTCCAAGTTCAATTTTTCAAAAAGTCGCCTTTTGGCGACCTTCAACTGTAAAATGGTCATATAAACATTTGATCGCCTTTTATCCCCTTCCCCCGCTTACAAACATTGTAGTGTTCCACTACCGTACATGCTACGTGGTAGGTAGTGAGCCAAATGATGCGATCATAACACTTTCATTCGCCAACTTTACTAGCTATGTTTTATGCCGTGCAGATTAAAAGATTGTAAAAACGGTCAATAAAGAGAGAATGAAGAAACTGTGATGTCTGGAAGCAGAACGATTCACCGAAAAGTTTCTGAGACCGAGTAACAAAATATTACTCGTGTTTGTAAATAAGATTTCGGTCTGCTCACTGCTCAGCCGAGAAATATTTATTGAAAGTGAAATGAAATATTTTATTTAAACCTTCCACATTGTAAGTAACATCTTGAAGCACTTGATATTTAGTCACCATACTTCTTAATGCAAAGTTGAGGCTTAGGGCTAAGTGCTGCACGTAATATAAAAATATGAAGTTAAATTTATCTCAACGAGATCGATTCGACTTGGTTCTATACATTTCAGGTTTATGCATATTTGGGAGAGTTGAACGTTTTTCTTTCCCCCTTTTTTTTTCTGTTTTGGTCTGTCGGTCGTCAATTGGCGATTTTTGTCCAAAGTTTAGTCGTGAGATTTATTTTTCACTTGCCATGGCGACCAAAACAGTCCCAACTTGGAGCACTATGCCATGCTTGCAGAACTACAAATACACAATTTGCATTTCTTAACTCAGCGCCACTATTTTAACACTTAATTGAATAAGGGCGCTCATTAGAATAGGGGCGGTTATAAACAAAAATAACTTCGAGGGGTGCGGTTATTAAATAGGGAGTGCTTATTAGAATGAGGACGCTCAATCGAATCATTGCGATATATCTATTACATGTATTTTGAGACTATGATTGCGTAATTCTATTTCGCGTCAGATTAGCTTTTCACCAAGAGTAGTTAAAAATTTTTAATTATTTTCCCTTTTTTATCAAATAGAGCCCAGTCATGGACCAGAAGATATATCTTCCTCTGCAGTGAGCTCCGCAAAATTCAATATAACTTGGCGTGGACTGTCAAGAGAAGTAGCCAATGGCATTATCATAAACTACGAAGTTAGGCTCAGTGTAGTAGAAAACTGTACAGCGATCAAGTCTTCCTATAATTCAACCATTAACACGACCACCACTTATGTTATCGTGACTGGACTCTCTTTGTGTGCCAAGTATGAGGTGTTTGTTAGAGGATACACTGTTGTGGGGCCTGGACCCTACAGCAACCCTGTAATGGTGCAGACATTGGGTAAGGAAGTCTGTAGGCAGTTGTAATGAGGCAATTTTCAGGGAGGGAGTAGAACTGAAAGGTGGAAAAACTTGTGAGAAAGTGTGGGAAGCACTGAAAAAGTATGTAGGTTTCTAGCGAAGGCAAGTGATTAAAGATCTCTTTGAGTGTGTGATAAAAACATAAATGTAACCTCATCATTTTCCTTCAGAGTAAGAACTGATAAATATATATAACGCAAAATGTTTTTCAAAGCCTTCTTTCACTTCTCTCCAGCTGCGGTTTGGTCTAAAGAAACGCCATCTTCACCTTCGTTTTCTGCAAAATCAAATGAAGGAGGAATTTCAGTTAAAGTCACGCTTCCACATTTTCCTGGAAATGCAAGGTACGATTGACTAAGCAACTTCACGCTAATTTTGGCTGAATTCCTATTTTACAATATTCAAGGGGTAACATAAAGTTAATTTTCTTTTTACGGTTATCGTCATGAGACATCTTGTGCATTGCTATGTGCTAATGCGGAAGAAAATATAAGTAACAAATGACACTACAAGATACTGTTGACATAAAAAATATCATGTAACGTATCTTGCAGGTTTTTCCAAGTTATCATCATTACATATAGCTCAAACTATACTGGTGCTGTAAACCCACCGGAAAGATTTACAACACAAGACATGATGACGTATGAAAAAGCGCACAAATCTGCAGTTCCTGCTGCTTATGTCGCTTTTCAGTTTAACGGAAGTGACTTTGATAAAAATCGAGAATTTGTTGTAGGAGACGAAACGGAATCCAGCAGTAAAGAAAGGAATAAGAGAAGTAGTGGTGATCACTTTTATTACAACAAACCTCTGCAGCTGAATACAAACTACAAAGTGTTCCTCAGGGCTTTTGTCTCCGAGGTACTCGAAAAAAACTTTTGTCATAAGAGAGGGATGTAGTATGAATTCAGTGTAAGAACTTAGTGACAAAATTGACCCATGGTTTTAAGGTTCTTGCATTCGCTTACTCCGAGTCTGCACCCAGATGTCTCCGGAATTTTCCCCTCCTAAGCTATTTTCTTGCCGTTGTTTACCAGCTCTTTGGTCTTAGTGAATGCAGTGCTATAACAGCAGCTTTTAGTAGACTTGAAATGCTGAAGAGGTCTAAGTCACCACACCATACCCAAACGCAGGAAAAGGTTACAGATGAATAATTGGTTTTTTGTGGTTGTATTTTGCAGACTGTTTATGTCTCCAGTAACTTTATAGACATCGACACCAAAGGTATTGATGTTTTGAATGACTTTTTTGGTATACTTTTCCTTTTTCAGAGGCATCTAGCATTCAGCAACCAAAGTTAGCTCAATGTAGTCTGTGAGTTTCTTTATTGGTATGAGACTTTCATGCTCTGTTGGTTTTCTTTCAGAGTTTGTAAGTTTCTTCTCAACCGAGGTGCTTTTAAATTATTTTTTAGTCGGGAAGGGATAGGCTGCAAAGCCTTACTGCTGTATTTGTGCCTTGTTATTTGTTAAGGAAAAAATAATCCATGTTTATAACAACTCAGGTAAACCTATCATCAAAGGTCTCCCAAAGACAACCATTACAGAAATTGGCAAACTGGCAATGTTGACTTGTGAGGTTAGTGGAGACGCTAATGCTTCTGTTACCTGGACCAAAGATGGACTAAGCAGTATACCTCGCGCTCAGTTCGAGAACAACGAGAAAATACTTATTATAAGGGATGTTGTTCCTGGTGACAGTGGCGTTTATGAGTGTAAAGCAATGAACATGTTTGGAGAGAGCCGTACTGCTACGATAGTGATTGTCGCTGGTACGTAGAAAGTTTGTCACATTTGCATTGGATATTGGGTAACAATAACATTTGCATTTCCTTTCGTGAAATAAGTCTGTGAAGGAGTAAGAGTATCTTTTTATTATTTTAAGTTACAGAAATTGCCCACCTCTACCAAAATGAATGACTAATCATGGTTCTTCTAAGCATCACGACAATTACCATGGCAACTGGTCTCAACCTTACTCCAGCCACTTATTAATAAGTCATTGATGAATTAGTGTGTGTACTGAGTACTAACCAAATATTAGCAAATTGTAGTTTAAGGGTGAAAGAAATAAAACAACACTGATAACAACCAAACAAACCACCACTCAGCGCGCAAACCAAATAATAGATCCTAGTAGTGTTCCCACATGTTTTTTACACCTTTGCTCTGTTGTCACGAGCATGATTTTGTCTGAACTTGTTTTGCTATCATTTCGTTTTTCTCTTTTTTCGCACAGTGCCACCCAGAATTATCGAAGAATTTTCCCCTTCCTCAGTGATATGTGAAAAGCAAAGTCCGTGTTTTCTTTCATGTCAAGCAACAAGTTATATTCCGTTTAACTACACTTGGACGAAAGATGACCAGTTTCCAACTGGTGATGGCATCAAGTTCATGAATAACAGTATCATCGTCACGCCACAGAGTTCGCGTGATTATGGGGAGTATGTGTGTCACGCTACAAACAGCTTTGGGTCAACAGAGCTTAAAATCACTCTGCTTTCTCCTAAGGAAAATGAAGATGATGGCGATAAATGCCCTCAAAACGGTAAATATTCCTTAATATTCGAACGTGCTTAAATATTTTCTTAAAAAATTTTGGAAAGCCTAGAGCTTTGAAGTCCAGTGTGGAGTTTATGGGCTTCTAATTACAGTTGTTTGGTATAGCCATTTATGTATCAAAAGCAATATTGTGTGGTGGTCTCATACGCCGACGTTTCTCGGTGTGAAGGTACATTTTCTTTCTTCAATTAGAAAGATATAATAATGTGCAATACAGGTAGATCATTCCATATATCATAATTGGCCTGTTCGGTTGTAACTTAATCAAAACAGAGCTATATGCAATATAGTTGATAGCTGATAGTTAGTTTGAAAATCGTTTGTGTTCTTTCACCAGATACACAAAGCATCTTCCTTGCTAGTGTAATGGTGCTGTCTTGTATTGTGGTCGTGTTGCTCATTATAATTTGTGGGCTGATATGGCAGCGGAGACGAGCTGTTCCCAATAAAAGGACACAGAGTGAAGAAAAAACTGACTTTGATGGCGTCAAATCTTCACCTGATCAACAGCGACGTGATCAGCAGGCTTCAGACCCGGACTTATATACGGAACTCAAACTCAGGCCTTCGAACCAAGAGTCTCATATTCCTACTGAGCATCAGTCGTTACAGGAAGAACCCGAGAACCCCGGATATTACAATGTGGTGTTTGAGAAAGAAAATGGCGAGAAACAAAATGAAGAAGTGTATGTGGAATTATGCTAATCTCTCAACTAATTTTGTATCCTTCTAGTTCAGATTGTCCATCTTGTGTTTTATGCTATGCTTAGTTATATGTGCATGTTGATTTGTTCTGTATGATCTAATGGAGGACAGACGCATAGATGGCGTCACCATAAACAATATCTTGCTTCTTCATTGTAAATACAAAGAGATTCCATGTTGCCGTGAATCTGTTCTGTAATAAGTCACAGAAGACGTCAAAATGTGCTAAAAAGAACAGTGCCAGACTCGACTGCGCTTCGTGTGCCATACTTAAGTTCTTACCACATTT
Source organism: Pocillopora damicornis (assembly GCF_964200805.1). Lineage (NCBI taxonomy): Eukaryota > Metazoa > Cnidaria > Anthozoa > Scleractinia > Pocilloporidae > Pocillopora > Pocillopora damicornis. The sequence continues at coordinate 3,914,938 of NC_142680.1, forward strand.
TGACGTCATACATAACAGAACAGACACACGCCTACATGGAATCTAATTGGTAATTAGAAACGGTACTTCGGTTTGTGAAAGACTTTGTTCTTGTCTCGCTTAAAGAAGTACTTCGTAATTTGGCAATGAAATGCATACGTTTGAAGTTTTCTACTCCTCATTATCGTCATGCTCACCCTTACTATCGCAGTGTCGCATAGAGTGCGGTTATCTGATATAGCTGTAAGGAAAATATACAAGATACACTGGTAACACTAGCTTACCCAGTAGATCCTGTTTGCGAATGTATTCTGTTTACTACAAGAACAGACATGACCTTTGTTAGTTTGTGATCAAGGCAGTTTTGAAGTAAGGCCTTAAAGACTTCTTCAACGCGCAATAACCTTTGATTTGGTCCATTTAAAATTAATTTCTTATATCTGTCTTATATTTTACATGTATCTGTATAATTGTATCTTTTACTATTGGTGTGAAATTTCATAAGATGGAATCGCGTATAGCCAGATCTGAACATTTAGTTATAACCTCGAATGAGAAGTAAATGAAATTCATAACTTTGGGCGAGGTCCCCAAACTAAACGAAACCTCATAGGAGACAGTGGCACATGCATAAAAACTTACTTTTCTAAATGAATCCCTGTTATCAAGTGAGATTTAATCCACAACATTTTACACCGGTAGCAGCACGAGAATTCGAATTCAACTTAAGGTGTGCTCTGAACCAGCAGTAAAAATGAAAGAATTAAATATGCCATTTTTTTTAAAGAGTCATTGGATGTAAACATAGAACAAAGCGTAACAATGTCATATATTTTTTTTTACCAGTACTGAAAGTTGTTCCTTATATTTTACCCTTTTAAAAGGGTTCTCTTTTCTGAGTCATTTATTGGACATAAGGACGTTTTCATCATATTTTTAAGTAAATTCTTCTGAACTGTAAAGACAATGTATTGCAATTGAAAAGTGTTAAGCAACAGAGTATTATTGGTAGGTGTTTGTAGATAAGAGAATGGAAAATAGTACAATATATTTGCTCCGTGAGATATTTTTTACTTACAGAGCACTTACTGATTGAAGAAAATGCTTGGAGAAGTTTTTCTGAGGCAATAACATTTTAGTAAGCATTTAAAATGCACAGAACTTGAGCAACAGAATAGTTGTAGATAATGGAATAAAGTGTTTCCACAAAAAGATGTGCCTGACTTTGGTATTTCATGTCTCTTTTATCCACTTCCGTTCATGCAATAACATTTCGTTGTCAAGTATTTTTTGTCGAAAACCAGACACGCGACACAAAACTCCATTTATTTAATACTCAGTCTTAGCCAGGGTTCAGTTGCTGAAAATATTCACCGTCGCACTTCTACTTACCACACGTTTTGCCTGCTACGCAGCTTGTTGCCAAATACCTTTATTAGTTCGGATGCAATATCATTCAGTCACAGCTCTTACTTTCTGCGTTTGATGAGGTTCCCTCCTTTGGTAGATATGCATGGGAATTTACAAGAGCGGTTAGCGCGAGCAGCACCGCTACAATCGAAGGACTCTACCGTGACCTACCCTTGAATCTTTTTTCACATTCGTTTCGATATTACTAGGCCCAGTTTTTCTATTGTCTTAGTACTAATGACCTCTGCTTGCTAAGTACTGTCACAGAAGAACATTACTTACACTCTTGTCCAGAATAATTGATGGTTAGCAACTCTATTGACGTATATTAGCGAGTACGTTTGAAGGTTGTGACCTATCGTGGAGTTTGTTTGATTATTGCTGCTTTTAAAAGTCTGATAAGCTTTTTCGAAAATGGTTATTAAAATTATATTTTTCAGCAGCTCTCGCACTTAAGACAATTTTTCTTTCTCCATCCTTGTCACGGAGCTCGTTTTACTTCTTATTTTTAAGATTTGTTTCAAGAAAGTGATTGCATGTGGAAACCCTAAAAAATTCAAAATTTTATGTCCTAAACAGTAGCTGATCCTGCCTTAGTCGATCGTCTTTCTTGTTACCCCCTGTGGACAAGCACGTATTCAAAGGGATTAATTGCGCAACAAACACCCTCTGGTATCAGGCTCTAATAGTTTCGTGTTTCATTTCGCGTCAGTTTTCAATTAGAGCGTACATCAGAGATCTTGTATGGTACAGTTTCGTTTTTCTTCTCATCCACCCTCCCGTCCTGGGGGATTTTGCGTGATGTCATAGGGTGGTAGAGAGGTTCATTAGGCATATTATTGGCTGTTGTTTATTTTTCTTTTGTTTTCTTAAAAAACTTCTCTGTGTGCTAAAAAGCGAATTTTTTTATTTGTGTCAGCGGGCGAAGATGGGGAATTCAATGTAATTTTTATGTCGGTCGATAGTTTAGTCGTTTTTTACTTCCTCTGTCTTTTCCTATATACATGGGTATAAGGAAATCTGAGAATGTAAACTAACTTCTATCTCATCTTTGACAAGGCAATTAAATTCTAACTCGAAAGCTGGATAAGGGCCTGTTTACATGGAGGTGGGGGACCCCAGGTAGGTGAGGTAACCCGCCTAACCGTGGTCGAAAAATAAAACGCGTTTACATGCAATCTTACAACCCCTGGGTGCTGGGGTGTTGTTGCACTTGCAATTAATTAAGGAGTTTGAGCAGAGGCGTCCCAAGCTCACATCTCGAGACGAAAGATTAATTCTCGGAGACATATGTATTTATTCATGAAAGCGTCAAGCGTTGTGTTACGCGGTGTTTGGTTTCGCGAGAAACCGTTGACTTAATACGTTATATGGAATAGTTTGTGAAACCAAATATAGCCGATTTACAACGCTAAATATTCCGAAATGTGAACATTTTACACTCCTTGTGTGACCGTTGCGGTTTCTGGTGATTTCTGCCATGAGACGGCTAGGAAATGTACAAAGTTTTAAAACACAAATTTCGCTTTTGAGCTTTTCGCCATGAACGCAACCCCGGCTGGGCGGGTTACCCCACCTTGCAACGTTTACATGGCAAACTGTCACCCCGGCTGACAGGGTTACCCTACCTGGCAGACCGGGCAACCCGCCTAGGCGGGTCACCCCACCTATCATGTAAACGTCATCAAAATAAAATAAGAAATTTTATGGACGGGCGGGTTACCCCACCTAGGCGGGTTACCTCACCTACCCGGGGTCCCCCACTTCCATGTAAACAGGCCCTAAGAACTGAAATCAGCTGAAAGATACTGAAATGTGAGCTACAGCCCATAGCATTGTGGGAAATATCAACAACTGCAGTCTTCTGTCATCTTGTTAATGGACGAAGAGTCTGATTGTTTTGCAGGAATCGCGGACGATATTGCCACAAATCATACAAAGGCAAGTGTAAAGAGTGAGGGGACAATCTTTTTTCGGCTGAGCTTTCTGTTACAAAAGACCGGTCAAGCAAAACGAACGTGATACGCGTATACCGTGACACACCCAATCGAAACATGACGCAATTTAATCTTTGTTTCCGGGTAGCTTTTCTCGCTGTACTTCTTCCACTGACTTCAGGTGAGCACTGCATCATTTTAAAACAATAAGAAAGGTTTATCTTTCTATGTTAAAATTTACGTTCAGGTTACTTGATTGGAGATTTCTTTCAGTCATGAGTGCTGTAGCCGTAGGCTTTCTCCCAAAGTCACAGGTTAATCCTCAATGCGGACAGAATCGACATCAGAAAGAAACGAGGGTCCGTTGGGATTCCTTTTTTTTAAAATTAAAATGTCATCTTAAAAAGAATAGTACAGTTTAAAATTTATTTACTATTACATCAAGCTCAATTTAAATGCATGGAGAACTATACGAAAGTGAAATTAAACTTAATTATTCAGCAATTCGAAATACAGACGGTTCTGAAACTATTGTGTTTCAACGAAGTAATTGTGTGATAAGATTTGCTTCAATTTCAGGTTAAAGTACTCTTGGAAATTTATTCCACCTTTCCTATCTAATCAAAAGCTTTGAATTTGGATAGGTCTGTACATTTTTGCCTCTCGTCCCCATATTGTACATTTACACTAAAAGTCAACTTCTCTTTGCTCCAAGGAAGGTTAATGACCTAGGTTTCTCAAATTCACTACAGCAATTTATTTTCCTTTATATCTATCTTGCTTCAATGCTTTTGATGCAGCACAAAATTTTTTCAAAACTTGAATCTTTCCTCATTTTCTTTAAAAATGGACACCTTGAAAAGTGGCACCTAATGTTTAAAATTTGCTGTTTTAATGATCACATTTAGATTACTTCCTAATTTATAATAAAATTGACAAATAATTTTAGAGGCAGACCAGCTCTATTTATTACTACTTGTGACATCAGGACTCTATGAGACATACCTTATAAAGAGATTCAAGATATGCATATGTTTCTCACATCCAACCATTATCCATGTTACTGTAATTATTGTGACTGTGTTATAGTGCAAATGTAAATTTTTGTTTCCACAGGGGCTTGTGTTGACTTTTACCTTGGAATGGGAAATGGAACAATTCCAGATAGTAATATAAATGCTTCTTCAGTACAAAGTGCCAGCACACCAGCCAAGAATGGTCGACTAAACTACACATCAGGATCATCATGGTGTGCAGGAACAAGTGACACCAACCCATATCTACAGATTGATCTTCAGACACTTCATATCATCTGTGCTGTGTCCACTCAAGGGAATTCTCAAGCAGATCAGTGGGTGAAGACCTACACTCTACAATTATCCACAGATGGGACAACTTGGACAGATTATAAGGAAGGTGGACAGGTTAAGGTATGCCACATGGGCTGGTCGAGAATTATATCATATCTTGACTCAATCACTGTTCCTGAGTTTTGATAATATCGATGCATAAATATCAAAATGTCTACCAAAGGAGTGATAGGTATACAGAGGATTATTAGTACAATAAAAATTTAACAAGTATTCTCCCCCATCGGCAGAAATATTGGACAAGATGGCGGCCGCGCTGGCGCATTTCGTCCATAATGGCGTCCAAATAATATAAGAAACTATGGAAATTTGTAAAATTTCTAAAAAATATAACAATCAGGAGCTCATGGTCCCGTCTGCTCTCGATCGAGACATATTCAGTACTGATTCTGCTATTCATCAAACCTCACAGGGACTCGATAAATAAAAACCACTTACTTCCCGAGCCAGTTCTTTTGTCATTGATCATTGACCTAGGTCACCATACAGTCCTTCAAAATCCGTCGTTCTCCATCCCAAACACTCGCCTATTACAGGAAAGTGTATCAATAAAGTCAACTGCTCTCGATCGAATTGACTGTTACAGAGTTCGAAGCGTCCAAATATCCTGTAAAATTGCCATTTCCTCCCATCGAAAAAGTTCCCAACGCGCCAGAATATCCCTTATTTTCCATGTTGAGTAAGTGACGAGACGCCATGTTGAAAACTATGACTGAAATAGTTAAACACGAGCAACGCTGATCTTCGAATCGTCGGCCATATTTGTTTATGTTCTTGCAGGGAAATAAATTAGTTCTCGGTCCTTTTCGGAATAAAAATATGCCAGGCATTGAATGCAAATTCAGTAGTCTTAGCGCGAAAATTAAATTAAAGCAAATCAAAATTCTGACATCATGTCATCGCTCTGCCTCGAAAAATCCCAAAGATTTACTTGCAGGTCCTCTTTTCTTTTTCTTTTCATCAAATAGAAGATCTGCGGTGCTCAAATTGTATAAGTCATGGTACGAAACACTCTTCTATGCAGATCGAGCCGTGATCGCCGCCATATTGAATTCTCTTGATATACTATTGTTCCGGAGTGTAATACGATATACCGCTGATAATTGTTAGCGGGCTCGAAATGTCCTTGATTTCTGGCGATGTCATGGTCAGCAAATATGAATTTTGAGTAAATGCTTTTCATTCAGCAAATGATATTTTGCATGCCTGAATTTGCAGTCAAGACTGCAGAGAGAGTACCAGGGAGAAATGGACAGGGAATTTAATTAATTGTTTTGAACTACGTTATTCCACCTAACATTTACGGTGCTGTGAAATGGCTTGTCAAAGGAGTGCAGAACCAACGATTTCTATTTACTGAGAGATTGTTGCTCTCGATCCAACAATTGAAGTAATGAAATGATTGTCACATGTAAAGTGCAGTTGTAGAAATTAGATAGAGTTCACCTTTGAGGGTCAGTGTGCTATTTTTTATAATCCAGTAGTCAAATTATGATCTATTTATATATGCTTAGTAACACTGTCCAATATAGACCTCATGTTGTACCTTATTCCTACACCTACATTATATATTTTTCTGTTTGTATAAAGATTAATTTAGCCACCTAGCCTAAATTTTTTGACAACAATAAATTAAAGTATTTTATGTCATGAAACAAGAGGTAAAGTAATGATGATTACTTTCACCAGGATGAAGAGTTACAATTATAGTTACATTGCACAATCTTTGTGGAACTCGATGATGAGCTCTGATTATTTTCCTAAGGTTTTAGAGGGAAACAAGGATATAAACTCAAGTGTCAAGCATGTTCTATATGGAGTGTTAACAAGATATTTACGATTCCTGCCACAAACACACCAGGGTGAGGTGTGTATGAGAACAGAGGTGTTTGGGGTGCAACAGAAGTCAAGTAAGTGTAAAAATTTTTGTGTGATGTGATCCTTGCATTTGTTAATCTATGAACAAAGGGTCCAAGCCTAGTGGTTTTGTTATTTTGTTTATAATTGTTATTTGGATAAGTAGCTGTAAAGATACAAACCACTCTTTGAGCACCTGAGGAAAACAACCCAACCATTGTGATAAGCTTCTTATGCTTATCGAGGTGACAGGATGCACCAATTTCTGCTTCATATATAGTGATGGATAGTTTTATTGTCTAGGCCAGTACGGTTATGAGCTAAGGATTACAAGAAAAAATTTCAATTTACCACAAACTTTCCTTGATAATGTTGCATGTGTGCATGGATTTCTTCAACTTTAGAAAAGTTAGGGATCAATTCTAGGAAATTTAAGCAGCAAAGCCCATAAGTTCATGCAAGCTGTTTGGCGTCATGACTATTTTTCCATGACTATTTTTTTTTAATATCCTACAGATTTCTTAGAAGTGTATTCAATTAATTACACTGAAAAACGTGCATGTAATATGGTAAGATGTGGAGGTTAACTTTAAAATTGTTACATTGCAGCATGTGATTCACAGGCAATTGGTTTGGCCAGCGGAGGTAGAATTCCAGATGACAGCTTCTCAGCCAGTTCAAGATTTATAGCCAAATATGCAGCTAAACATGGTCGTCTTAATGGAAGAGGGGCATGGGAACCTAGGACTAATACTGATCCTGATGACTACCTACAAATTGACCTTCTCTATGAGTATGTCATCTGTGCTGTTGCTACTCAAGGAAATCCACCATCCCAATGGGTACTTCCTCCAGAATGGACCACAGAGTACAAACTAAGATTTTCTTTGAATGGTACCACTTTTTTCACTTATAAAGAAAATAAATTTGACAAGGTTGGTATGTCAGCTCTCATTACAAGTATTCATAAGAGCCAAGATTAATACTTGTGGTACAAAACTAAAGCTACCCACAAGAACAACAAATTTGCTCATACATGTCATAGAATATTAACAATATTCACCAATTCTAACATTTCCAACAATATATTAATGTTGCTTACAAACTATATTGACATCACCTTCAAGAATAAATAGTGACATTTTCTCACCAATTCCATGTACATGTAAGATCAATATGGAGTACACACACAAAAAAGCATGTAGTCTATTAGTTAAATGTTCATTTTCAGTGATATGAGTGTAAAAAGATGTAGCAAATACTGACCAATTCTAACTGTTTATAGCCATATAAAAAAATTCCATTAAATTCAAAGATGGTGAATGAAATGGTCTGGATCTTTTTGACAGTCGTTATTTAACCTGTAGCATTCCTTAAGGGACAATCCTTGGTCCTCTTCAAATGACTTGCTGAAGTATCTCAAGCTCTTTTGTTTTCAACCTAGGATGTATAAACTTAACCTACAGAGATTTCTGTTCTGCACATTGCAGATACTCATTTTGAGTTTTTTTTTTTCACAAATTACAGATTTTTATTTTGCAAACTGATGATTCTAATTTTATCTCAAATTTCACAAATTAAAGTAAATCATTAACTATGCCAAGTTTCAATACATCAATATCACATGTTATATAACAGGCCTTTCCAGGAAATTCAGGAAAAACTGACACAGTGAAAAACAGTCTAAAGGAATTTGCAAGTGCAAAGTTTATCCGCTTTCTGCCAACAAAGTCTAATAACTATAAGGCTTTGAGAGTGGAGGCTTATGGAATACTTTTCACTAAAGGTATTTATTTTTTCTCATTTTTGTCCCTGTGATACAAAATGAAGTCAGAATAACTAATTATTTGGAGAAATTAAGGCAAGATTGGGAATTTTTCAGAACTGAGGCAAATTTAATTTAATAAATTTAATAAAATAATCTCTGATACTTAATTATTTTCTTTTGGTTTAATGAGAATGATGAAAGTATACACTATGTGATTTTAGAGCTGAGCATTAGGGAATTGAACAATCATCTCCTACAAAACTGAAGAGCATGACAAAGTTTGACTTGTTGTTTATTAGATTGTTGATATGAGTTTTATTTGTTGATTTTGTTTTTTTTTTTTTTTGTATTGTTAAAAAATTGAGACAATTATGAAACTCCCTTTCGAAGGAATTAAGATGAAGTGCCAGAAGAGGTAACTGAAGGTGGTAAACATTCCTTAATTTTGGTCCATGGTATAGTATAGTGAACTTTTCAATGTTCGTTCTACAGATACAGTGAAGGTTGAAGGAGAGCTGAGGATCTAGTGTCATGATTATGACTGTGAGGACTTCTCTAAAATAAAATTAAGGAAAGGCAAATTTAAGTAATGATGGCAGCTACGCAAAACATAAATTTTGCAATTTTTGTAAGGGAATTACATGTCTTTGATATGTTTATTTCAGTTCCATCACAGCCTCCTACTGCCTTCAAGCTGACTGCAACATCTTCTACCAGAATTGCAGCTTCCTGGCAGTTACCTCCAGTCTTTGCTAGACATGGAAGAAACATAACTGGTTTTAAACTGTTCTACAAAAAGAAAGGTTTTGGTGGGTCAGCAACAATATTGGCAATAAGTAGAGGATCAATATTAAGTGGAAATGTTACTGGGCTTGATAAGTACACAGAATATGAATTTCAAGTGTTGGCTTTTACTTCTGATGGTGATGGACCAAAGAGTTCAGTTGTGGTAGAAAGGACAATGGAAGATGGTATGTGACAGATTAAGAAGAATAATAATCTTATTGCTGTATTTACAGTTTGCTGGACAGTATGTTCATCAAGAATATGTAGCCATGCAGCTACTTTTGAGCGAATCAGTGACTGTGTATTTTCTCAAAAAATTGAAAACTTGCAGCAATCATGTGGAAGTGGCAAGTAGAGAATTAACATATGCTATTTTAGAAATTTTTGCAAATAATTAAAACACGGTTACAGTGATTAGAAAAGTGCCAAAATGTGTCCAGTAAGTAATCAATCATCTTTTTTCCAAAGTTAATGTCTTCATTGTTGATATGTCAACTTATTTTCTGCCCATTCTTCTTATTTTTTTATTATTTTGTTCAACCAAATCAAATTAAAAAGGAAAAAAAAAAAGTTACATGTATCAGTTTGCTGTCTTGCTGAAATCTTTCTTTTAACTCTTGATGCCTATGGTTCAAAACGCTTCTTCTTCTGTGTTTTGTTGTTTAAATTGTTTTGTCAGGAAATGATGACTCCTCAAACATTAGTGTTTGTTGGAAAATTTTTAATACTCCAGTTGATGTTACCAAGGAATTTCCATTATTCTGAGTGTCATGCGATTCAATCATGACGATGAAGTTGCAGTTTTATAGTCAAATTATTACCAAGAAAAAAGTTTTTGATGTCGCAGAAGCTAGTTGGCTTATCGAAATGTTTCCAAAATGATCTTTCAAAAGGGTATGAAAATGGTCCCAATAATATTTGTATCTGGATGCGATTTTTCCCATCATATGATTTAGTTTTAAGTGGAGGGTGTACATACCTATTAAACAAAGTAGTTCTTGTCATGCAGTTATGTTATGCAGGTTATTTTATAAAAAAGATCTTTTTCTTAAATTTTACATACAATTAACTCTTAGTTTAAAATAGTCTTTCCTCTCTTTACTTTTCTCTCTGGTGGCTTGATTGGTACCATAAATCAATTTAATAGATACATGTATGCTGTATATAGGCCTGTTTTATGGTAGTTCTCTGTTTCTATTGGTCCCTATGTTGTCAACTTTTAAGGCCTTTATTGCCACTGAATACATGCTTTATGTTGTGTATTCATTCAGTGGAGACACTCACTCTTTCAATTGTAGTACCATCACAAGCCCCTAAAAGTTTGACTGTGACCGCCGGAACATCTACAATTGTTACAGCTTCCTGGCAGTTGCCACCATTAGACTCCAGAAAAGGAATAATCACAGGATTTAAATTGTTCTACAAGAAGAAAACTGCATCAGGGTCATTAGCCATGTTAAGGATAGGCAATGGTACTATTCATGATAAAACTGTCATTGGACTAGACAATAACACAGAATATGAATTTCAAGTGTTGGCCTTCACTTCAGTTGGTGATGGACCAAAGAGTTCTCCTGTAGTGGTGAGAACCAGGAAAGATGGTAAGAATCTTAATGATGGGTGTGAATGTTATGCATTAAGTTTGTTCCTTACAAAAGATGGGGACCTGATAATTGAATAAATAATATTAGCAGAGCTTTGGATATTAACTCTAAAGCTTCAGTCTCAATATTAATTGAATATAATTAAGGTGGCTCTTCCATAGTTCAGAGTATGCAATTGTGGTTGACAGGTTAGGTTGAAAACCTACTTTGCTTTTATTGAGTGTTCTTTTTTCTCTGGTAGCAAATTGATATTTTTTTAAATAATTAAGAGGATTGGCTTAAAATTTGAGTCAAATACATTAATGGGGAAAATCAATCAAAAATACCTTGTATGAAAGGGGCTTCTATTCTTCTGGTAATGTGAAGTGTCATAGGCATTGATAAAATTTTTATTAGGTTGGAATTTTTGTGAAGTTAATTTGAAGGAAAAGTTTGGAAGTAGGGAAAACAAGTACAAATGAATAACATGCTTTTGTTGAATTAATTACCTCTTGCAATCAAACGTGTGTAATCTTTTTATGTGCACAACTCTATACATGATTACATATGTAACTTACTCAAAGTGGAAAGATTTGTTTTCATAACATTTACATTAATTGGTCATGTAGAACTGTAAAACATCTTGAATATGGAAGTAATCTTTGCAGTAATGAACACTACTTAAGCAGTAGTGAATTTAAGGCCTGGAAAAAATTCAGGCCTGTATAGGATTTGAACCCATGACATCTGTGATACTGGTGCAGTGCTCTACCAACTGAGCCAAGAAGCCAACTGGGAGCTGGTCATTACTGGTATGATAGCATGATGGTTCCATGGCCTTAATTACCGGGTATTTCCTCCACTGCTTTAGTAGTGTTCATCACCACAAATATTGCTTCCATATTCATTTCTTAATCCACATTTCACATATATGATTTTCATTTATTTACAGTCATTTGTAAAACAACCTGTTTGGTCTACTATGACCTAAAGCATGAATTAACATTAAGGTTGCAATGTTCCAGGAAAGGTTTACAAGTTTGGTTAATCAGCAGAGTGCTAGCTGGTCAAGTTGTAGGCACATGCAAACTTTGATATTATTGTCATTTTATTACCTAAATCATGAAAACATTGCACAGAAGAAATTCCTGAATACCATTGTTGAGAGTTTTACCCTCTTAAACCCTTCCACATGTACATGAATAATTACATTGGGCGGTTGTGATTTTATGTTTTTTGCATTTTTTCAATGTGTAGGAGGTTGTGTTGAGTTTTATCTTGGAATGGAAAATGGAGCAATTCCAGACAATAAATTAACTGCTTCTACTGAACAAAGTGCCAACACACCAGCCAAGAATGGTCGAGTGAACCATGCATCCGGATCATCATGGTGTGCAAGAACAAGTGACACCAACCCATATCTACAGATTGATCTTCAGACACTTCATATCATCTGTGCTGTGTCCACCCAAGGGAATTCTCAAGCAGATCAGTGGGTGAAGACCTACACTCTACAATTATCCACAGATGAGAAAGTTTGGACAGACTATAAGGAATTAGGTGGACAGGTTAAGGTATGCCACATGGGTTGGTTGAGAATTATATGATATTTTGTCTCAATCACTGTTCCTGAGTTTTGATAATATTGATGCATTCATATCAAATTTGCTACCAAAGGAGTTATAGGTATGCAGAGGATTATTTGTTTAATAAAAATTCAACAAGTACTCACCTCATGCTTGGCAAATATCATGAATTTTGAGAAACTATTGTTTCATTTAGCAAATGATATTTTGCATGCCTGAATTTGCCGTCAAGGTTGTAGAAAGAGTATCAGAGGGAAATGGACAATTAATCTAACAAATTGTTTTGAGCCACATTATTCCACCAAATATTTATGGTGTGAAATAGCTTGTCAAAGGAATGCAGAACCAATAATTTCTAATAACTGAGAGATTGCTGCCCTTAGTCCAACAAGTAACAAAATTGTTTTCATGGGTAAACTGCAATTGTAAAAATTAGATAGACTTTTGAGGGTCAGTGTGCAATTTTTTATAATTCAGTGGTCAAATTATGATTTATTCATGTATGCCTAGTAACATTGTCCATATGGACCTCTTCCATAAATGTTGGGCCTTATTCCTACACCTGCATTTATATTTTTCTGTTTGTATAAAGATTAATTTAGCCACCTAGCTTACCATTTTGATAACAATAAATTAAAGTGTTTCCTGTCATAAAACAAGAGGTAAAGTAATGATGATTACTTTCACCAGGATGGAGAGTTACAATTATAGTTACATTGTAGAATCTACATGGAACTCTATGATGAGCTCTGACTATTTTCCTAAGGTTTTAGAGGGAAACAAGGATAGAAACTCCAATGTGAAACATGTTCTATATGGAGTGTTAACAAGATATTTGCGATTCCTGCCACAAGCACACCAGGGTGAGGTGTGTATGAGAACAGAGGTGTTTGGGGTGCAACAGAAGTCAAGTAAGTTTTGAAAGCTAAATGTGTGATATGATCCTTGTATTTGCTAATCTATGAACAAAGGGTCCAAACCTAGTGGTTTTGTTATTTTGTTAATAATTGTTATGGTTAAATAGCTTTAATGATACAAACCACTCTTTGAGCACTCAAGGAAAACAACCCAGCCATTGTGATAAGGTTCTTATGTGTATCCAGGTGACAGGATGCACCGATTTCTGCTTTATATATAGTAGTAGATAGTTTTATTTCCGGGGCCTGTAGGGTTATGAGCTAAGGATTGCAAGAAAAAATTTCAATTTACCTCAAACTTTCCTTGATAATATTGCATGAGTGCATAGACTTCCTCAATGTCAGAATAGTTAGGAATTGATTCTGGGCAACTTTAGCAGCACAGCCAATAACTTCAGCTGTTTGGCTTCATGACTATTTTTCCATGACAATTTTTCTGTATTTTTGTAATAATATATTACAGATTGTTTAGAAGTGCATTAAATTAATTACACTGAAAAACATATGTAATATGGTAGGGTGCAAAGGTTAACTTTAAAATTGTTACATTGCAGGATGTGATTCACAGGCAATTGGTTTGGCCAGCGGTGGTAGAATTCCAGATGACAGCTTCTCAGCCAGTTCAATATTTAAAGCCAAATATGCAGCTAAATATGGTCGTCTTAATGGAACAAAGGCATGGGAACCTAAGACTAATAATGGTGATGACTACCTACAAATTGACCTTCTCTATGAGTATGTTATCTGTGCTGTAGCTACTCAAGGAAATCCACCAACCAATTCACAAGCTCAAGAATGGACCACAGAGTACAAACTAAGATTTTCTTTCAATGGTACCACTTTTTTCCCTTATAAAGAAAATAAAATAGACAAGGTTGGTATGTCATGCTTCCATATACAAGTATTCATAACAGCCAAAATTAATGCTTGTGGTACAAAACTATAGCTACTCACAAGAACAAGAAATTTGCTTGTACATGTCATAAGATATTAACAATATTCAGCAATGCTAACATTACCCACAATGTTATGTTGCTTACAAACCACGTAGACATTACTTCAAGAATTAATACTGACATTTTCTTATCAATTACATGTACAGGTAAAGATCAATACAGAGAGCACACACACCAAAAAGCACTTATTCTATTAGCTGAATATACGTTTTCATAGGAGTTTGAGTGTAAAAGATGTAGCAAACACTGACCAATTCTGACTGTTTAATCATACTTTTAAAAAAAATTACCATAAAACTTAAAGATGGAGAATGAAATGGTCCTGACCTCTCTGACAGTCATTACCTAACCTGTGGCATTCCTCAAGGCACAATCCCTGGTCTTCTTCAAATGACTTGCTGAACTATCTCAAGCTCTCTAGTTTAATAATCTAGGATGTATGCAGATGATGGGCACATAACCTAAAGATAGCAGATTTCCAGTCTGCACGTTACATATTCAGATTTTCATGTTGCAAATTACAGGTTTTTGTTTTATCTCATTTCACAAATTAAAGTAAACCATGAACTATTCCATGTTTAAATATATCAATGTCACTTTTTGTATAACAGGCCTTTCCAGGAAATAAAGGAAAAACTGACACAGTGAAAAACAGTTTAAAAGAATTTGCATGTGCAAAGTTTATCCGCTTTCTGCCAACAAAGTATAATAATTTCAAGACTTTGAGAGTGGAGGCTTATGGAATACTTTTTACTAAAGGTATTTATTTTTTCTCACTTTTGTCCCTCTGATGCAAAATGAAGTCATAATAAGTAATTACTAGGGAAATTAATGCAGGATTGGGCAATTTACATTTACGAGCACGTTTTTGTAGACGAATATCAAAAGTAAATGTCGGAGATGGCTGTGAAATGCCTAAATCATAAAGAACATTATGGGGAAAATATGGTAAATGGATAAACAAAGTCACCACCTCAGATGATCCACACTGCTATTAATCAATATAGCCTGCCCATTAGGTTTACCATGGCCGTTAATGACATGTTCCTTTTTAAACTTCACATCAATTATCATCTATCAATCTAAGCATACATCTCTTGTTTTTAATACAGTTCCATCACAACCTCCCACTGCCTTCCAGTTGACTGCAAGCTCTTCTACCAGCATCACAGCTTTCTGGCAGTTACCACCAGTCTTTGCCAGACATGGAAACATTGCAGGGTTTAAATTGTTTTACAAAAAGAAAGGTTCTGGTGGGTCAGCAACAACCTTGTCTATTAACAATGGAGCAACATTAAGTAGAACTGTCAGTGGGCTTGATAAGTTCACAGAATATGAATTTCAAGTTTTGGCCTTCACTTCTGGTGGTAATGGACCGAAAAGTTCTGTGAAAGTGAAAAGAACAATGGAAGATGGTATGTGACAATTCAGGGATAATGGAATGACTGTGAACCTTATTTTTTTTAAGTTGCATCTTCATTGCGGGTTAATTTGATACCGATCACACAATAAGAAGGCTAAACAATTGAATACTTTAATTTATCAAGACACAAGAGCATTTATATTCATGTGGCGAGTTAAGACGTGATAGAAGTTTTCAAAAATTTTTACAGCTAATAAAACTAATTAAAAACACTACTGCCCTATTGCAGCTCCTTCACAACCTCCAGCTAACTTCAATGTCATTCCAACCTCCTCCACTGGTGTAACAGCATCATGGCAACTGCCACCAGCAAACTCCAGGAATGGAATAATTAAAGGATTCAAATTGTTTTACAAAAGGAAAGACTCGTCAGGCTCAGGCACCATTCTTCCTATCAACAGTGAATCAACTTTAAACAAAAATGTCAATGGGCTTTATAAGTACACAGAGTATGAATTTCAAGTGTTGGCCTTTACTTCTGCTGGTGATGGTGTAAACAGCTCTGTTATTGTCAATAGAACAAAAGAAGATGGTTAGAGAAACTTTTTGTTGTATCTTCTTAAAATGTCTTGACTTTTTAATAAAATGTCAGATACACTTGCACTCCTCATACAGTTTTCTGGTGTGATGAGAAGAGTGAAAATCTATAATTATGCAATATGTGATTTTAATAACCATGATTTAACACACCGTTATATCAGCGAGTCATGAGTGGTAAGGTAATTATTTGAAGATAACTAACATAATGTATGCATTCTGATTGGCCATCAAATAATGACTATTTTGTCAAGAAATTATAAGCATGCAATTGAATATTAGCAATTATGTTGGCTGTTATTGGAAGATTACAGGCTTCATATGCAACAATTTCAGCTTGCTAATTGGTTGAGAACACACCAGTTTATCTCATACAGTGCAGAAAGTTGAAATTAAGCGCAAAAATTGGAAATGAAATTGATTCACAGGAATGTCGCAAGTGGCGGACAGGTTAGCAGCAAGTAGCAACTTTTAAATTCAAAGTTTGAAGGAGAGTGCTCAAAACAGAAACACCCAACAAAGCAGAGACAACTGGCTAAAAGGCCGGAAGACTTGGCTTCCCAAAATGGCTATGACAGAAGTATTGAAACATACGAAATTCTCGAGAAGTTTAGGTAACAGTTCGTACCAAAGAAGGAGAGACTATAAGGGTGATAGCCTTCGTGTACTGGTTGCTGCTATTAAGTGATTATTTGAGTAAAAATAATGAGAAGATGACAATCATAATGACATTGCTTATCGTTAGGATTACTGTCATTTTTTTTTATAATCATATGCAACTTCTCAATTACAGTTCCTTCACAACCTCCTCGTGGCTTTACTCTGGCTGCAACCACTTCTGAAAGTATAACAGCATCCTGGCAGTTACCACCAAAAGACTCCCGAAATGGAATCATCATAGGGTATAAATTGTTCTACAAAGAGAAAGGCTCTTCAGGGGCGGGAAGCTCGAAGCTCATTAACAGTCAGGCAACTCGCTCTCAAGAGGTCACTGGGCTTGATAAGTACACAGATTATGAATTTCAAATTTTGGCATTCACTTCTGTTGGGGATGGACCAAAAAGTACAGTTGTTTATGAGAAAACAAAGGAGGCTGGTAAGAAATAGGATTTTATCTAAGTCCTATTTCCATGAAACTCAGAAAAACATGGATGCCACAAATGTCTCTGAGATGGTATTCCGCCTAAAGAGAGATCAAGCAGTCTTGAGAAAACTTATTTAACTTAATTGTTTGCTTGTCAGGTCTGTGATGTGATAGCTATATCTCAACACAATCAACATTCCAAAGTCAAAATTTTATCTCAGGTGTTTATGGCTTCCTAAATTTTATAAAAACACACCTACCCCCGTACATGCATGGTTGTAATGTTACAACATACCTTATTGTTAGCTATTAATCATATGATTTTCAAAAATCGTAAAGTAAGAGACCCGCGTAAAACTCTTTTCGCGAGCATGAACCACGCAAAATTTAATATAATGACTAACAGTTAGGGAAAGCGCTACGTTACCAAAAGCTAGGAGAAAACAGGAGTCGCTGGGGTAGGAAAGGGTGAGTCAGCTCCTCCCGAGGATCTGTTTGAAGAAATTGACCATATCCTTAAGCTGTAAGCGTAAATAGACGGTGTCATGTACTCATGTACGCACTGCTTTGTTGCAAAGGTACATGTTAAACTGTTTTAAGTTTTGTTTTGTTATAGTAATTTGTTGTTCGGTGCTATTGGAAATTACTGTTGCGGAAAATTAAAATCAGTTTTGCTGACTCTGAGACTGTTTATTATGTAATTGCATTTACAACTCAAACATGTTTAAATCTGAATTTGCCTCCTTCCCAAGGAGGCATTAATATCTTTCTGGATGCAAACTTCTTAGTTGTAGCTGCAGGTTGGTTATTTACAGAGGCTGTAGTAAAAAGGAAAATAACACTCAGTCAGATTCATTATTTAAAGATACTAATTGAAATATGACTGCTCTATTGCAGCTCCTTCGCAACCTCCCTCTCAGTTTAATGTCACTGTGGAATCTTCAACCAGTATCACAGCATCATGGCGGTTACCACCAGAAGGCTCCAGACATGGAATCATCAAAGGATATAAACTGTTCTATCAAAAGAAAGGCTCAGACTCAGCAACCTTCTTGACACTGAACAATATAAAAACATCAGAAAGAGTTACGAAGCTTGATAAATACACTGAATATCAATTTCAAGTGTTGGCCTTCACTTCTGCTGGTGATGGACCAAACAGTTCTACTGTTTTAAAGACAACGATGCAAGATGGTGCGAATCAGAAGTGCTTTAACTAACATTTGAACATAAAAGTGATGTTACTTTTTTAGGGTGATTGCTTTTATGTAAGGCTATCAAGAGTGTCCTTCATAATATATCTCACACTTAAACATGTGTGAAGATGATACCCAAACTATTTCTTGAATGATATATATTTTTTTGAATCCCAAGTAATCTTTTTTGAAACAGCATGAAGTTATTGTTGATTTGTTCGCTCTTAATTAGTGTTAACAATTTTCCTTTATTCTGCCAGCGCCTGATGCACCTACCTCCTTGTCATGTACTGATCTTTCACCAAGCAAGTCACATGGTCCTAGAATAACCCTGACCTGGAGTGAGCCAGTAGAACGAAATGGAGTTATCAGAAGTTACACTTTGTTTTACAGTCACGATGGAGTTGCATCAAGAGAGGTTTCTGGAATAGGCAAAGCTGCACTTAGTCACACTGTTGATGTATTAGGTGGAGTGACTTATCAGTTTAATGTCAGAGCTGTGACTATTAAACCTGGAAAAAATGCCACGAAAACAGTAACTACTAAGGAATATGGTAAACTTTACCTTCATATCTTTGAAAGGACCGCTTTTTATTTTTACCATACTAAAATAAATTTTTATATATTTTGTAAGTTCAAAAAACAGACAGTAGTTGGTCACCCAAAATAACTTAAGGGCTAAACTACTTGGGTGACTCTTATTTATTAGTTGGGAAAACACAAAAGTAGGGGAAAAAACGGCAATTACCTAAATTATTTTTGCACATATCTTCATTGATATTGACACCTATAGTACAAATTATCTAAAGATGATTTACCTACGCTACTTTACATGTATTAAATAATAAAAAAAAGTCAGGAAACAACATAAGTATTGTTGAAAACGAGCAAATAAGTACAAGCGACTTTCATTTGCTGTGAATCAATTAACAAAATGTCCTGTTTTTTGTTAGCTGAAGACTTAAGCGATCCCAATTGTTCAACTAATTACTAATAAGAAAATATCTTAGATTGTAGACTTGCAGGTGCATTTTAGGTGACAAAGGTTCAACTGCCACTTTACTTTATTAAGAATTCTTAGTATTTTTCTCCAAATTGTGGTAAAAATATTTCCCCTTTGTGAAAAGGATACTCAAACATTTTTTTCTAAAACTAATAATATTGTCTTCTGATAGCGTGAGGTTTTTACTCTTTTTCTTAGCACCCGGAGCTGGCCCAGAACTTCCTTCATCCGCTCAAGTGAACAAGACGACTTTTAACATATCATGGGAACATCTATTAAGAGAAAAGAGTTATGGAAAAGTTATTTTGTATGAAGTCAAGGCCATCTTCTTGAAGAAAGGAAATTTGCGCAAAAGATCTGTAATTTACAGCCCTGTCAATACCTCAGTGACATTTGTTGTCCTGTCTGACTTAGAGCTTTGTTCTAAATATAATGTCTCTGTTCGAGCTTACACAGCAGAAGGGCCTGGACCTTATGGTGAACCTTTGGAACTGGAAACATCAAGTGAGTGTGATGAGATTATTATGAAAATTCTATTGGTTTGTGACATGATTGGTGTCAAAAAAAACCTAAAAAAATAATTTTGTTTTATTTTATAATAATTGACAATTTAAAAAAAGCACAACTTTCATTATATGATTAGATTCTTTCCTCAAGTTATTCTGACTCGATAACTTTTTCAATATACAAGGCCTTTATTTAACTTTTTTGTTCTCTAACGTAACACTATAGGACCTGAAGCACCCGGGGAATTTAAAGTAACAGACTTTGGAACAAAACAGATTACCCTGGCGTGGAAACAATATGATGAAAAGGAAAAAATTGTCTATACTGTAAGTTGGATTAAAATTACCGTATTTCTGCCCTTTGGGTGCAATTATTTCGCATGTAATTATAAGTAGTACGTATACCGTACATAGTTAGACATGTCTTGAAATAATAACAATAATCGAAATATTTATCCAGGGGTAACCCTTCAATACAAAAGTATTGTTAGTAACGGGGTTCTGCTGATTAAGAATTTAAAACTAAGAAATATGAAATTATTAAAATATATATAAGATGGTGCCTATAGTACTATCTAGATAGATAGTACCTATAGTCCTCTAATTTCAAACTTAATGTTTGTGTGAAAGGTTTTATGTATATTCATATTTCTAGTGCTGATACTAATAAATGTGTAATGACGATGCCAAAGGGAATTTCTTAATACATTTCATCAACAGGATTTTGTTTCAATTGAAATTTATTTTTCAAAAGAAAAAAAAACAACTCCTATCTTTGCTAGATTTTCAAGAAACTTTAACCCTTGGGAATGGCTTGATTCCAAGTCAGACCAATTATATCTTAGTCACAACGTCATATGTTTACAAAAGGGAGGTCCTTTTTAGATATTTTGACTCAATTTCAATTTATATCACAAAAGTAACCAGGCAAGTCACCCAAAATGAGACCGGAGTCATTATTTCAGCTGGAAACTATTGACTTTGGTTAAATCCCATCCCAAGCCCATTCCTGAAATCGAATAATTTGTACCAAAATAGAAAGTCAAAATTACAAAACTTATTTATTTTATCTGAACATTAACTGTTCCTCGAAATTCACAATTGCTGTATAAAAAGCTTTGTATAATTTTGTCCAAGTTTACTCCCTATCAGGGATTTTTTAACAGATTAACGTAGATCCTATAGCTCGGCTTGAATTATAGAAAAATTAAATTTGAATAATTTTCTATCGGAGCCTTTTGTACTTAATCGTGAAGGTGAAGTACACTGGAACAAAGTCCTATAATAAAACGTTCAGAGATGCTGAGAAGACTATAGAAGCAATAAAGGCAACAACACAGAAGGTAGAAGGGTTGATTCCAGGCACCACATATGAATTTAGTGTTCATGGCAACTCTGTTTGTGGCGAGAGCGCTTCCAAAGTCGTCTCAAAGATGACAGATATGATAGGTAAGTTTCCAAATTCTTTGAGGGTAACCAATCATTGTAATAGGTTATCTATGAAACTATCTAAGAAAACATTCGCTCTGACGAAGGGCTAACGCTCGAAACGTCAGCTTTGAAACTCTTAACGGTGGCCAATTTACGTTATCTTCTCAGTTGACAATACAAAATCACCCTGTTATACTCTCCCACCGACGCAGCACCACAGTTTCTTTAGAAACTTAGCCCCTTCGATCATTTACCAATGAAACTGTCACCTTTCCATTTTAGTGAAAACCAATGATATCAAATTTTTGTAAGGTTTTGTTTTAGATAGATCTGACCCCGTTTGTTTGAAGAGAGTTCACTCTATCCTCTTGTTCCTAGTGTAGAGTATCGATAGCGATTTAACCGTTGGATCTGCCCTTTGAACAAATGGACCTTGTTTTTGATGTTTGTCTGCTTTCGAAATGAATCGGTGAAAGTGATTTTTTTTTTCTGCTGGTGAAAGAAAATAATATTAAAACTGACTGATGATAATCAAAAGTGCCCAATGTCTTTTAAGAAATAGTTCTTATAGGAACATCGAGTTACATGTACATTGATCTTCCGAAAAGACAATAAATTGCGACCATCAATTGGTAATGCCATGAAATTCTGTCAAACAAAAGTGAATTATTAATATCTTGCCGTCCTTTTGATCAAGTTACCTCTTGAACAGTTGAGTTATTTTAATTCACTTATTAGATTCTGCGTAGAGTCCTGAATCACCTTCTGAACTTGTAATCATACAGCTATATTATCTCATTTAATGAGAACCCTTTCTGTACTAAAGTGTTGTTGTGGTTCAGAAGTTATTTTTTTCCTTACCAGCTCCTGAAGCCCCATTTCCACATAATATAACCGATGTTGAGGTTTCTCACACAGCTGTGGATATTTATCTGTGGCCTGTTGAACAAAAATATGGTCCAGTAAGGTAATTATCAATACGAAGGTAATTTTCTCTAGAACCAGAGGTAGAATAGATCCTTCATTAAGATGTAAGGTAAGATTACCTGCCGCTGCTCGAGAAATGATTTCACCCTCCCTCCACGAAGGCTAGATTCGTGCGTGCGGCGGAAATTAAACTTAAGAGGCGTTAGATATTTCATAATTTTTGAAAAAGGTTTATTCAAAGGGTCTTTTAGGAAAAAAAAATGAATTACAAAACTGTCGGCGGATTCTCGATATTTATGGTCAGTGGCTCTTAAATGCTATATTAATGGCCTCTTTTCAAGATGTCACTCATTAGTCGGACATTTTGTTCTATACCTTTCAGTGCCTATCAGGTTATTGTTCTGAAAGTCGCTGAAGGTATTGAAGAGCTGCCGGGTGATTATGGTTTTCGACTTAAGTCTGCCATTGATGCAAAGAAAGAAGATTTAAACTTTTATATTGCTGCCGAGCAAGAAAATGCACCAGTGATTGACAAGCCTTGGAAATTTACTGTTGGTGACGGTGAAAAAACTGCAAATTATATTAATGGAAGACTTGAAAGTGGAGAGAATTACATTGTGTATGAAAGAGCTTTAACTAAAACCGAGAATGTAAGTATACCAGTTATTTTAATAGATGTTACTCCCTTTTTGTATTAAGAACGAGCTGACTTCTAAACTAACTGAAAGCAGTCGTACTTCAAGTTCCTGTGCACCTGATTTCTTGAGAGGAAATCATTAAGAATAGTTCCCTAAGAGTGAAAAACCACGTGCTTACCACGAGACAGTGGTATTCTCTGTATCTTCTAGTACAGTTAAGTGTCGCATTTTTCTGCATTTTCACAGGTGATTTTAGAAGGAAAAGCCAGTAAAGTTGCAAAAATAACCATCAGTCCAGGCAAGAGTTCCACTGCATTACATTTGTATATAAATTATACATTTCTTGTCTGGAAGAGCGTTCTTACTTCATTTTAGCTCGTTGTCTTTTCAATCCTGTTAGAGCAAAAATAGCGCATGAGGTCATCCTACCAAGAGCTCTCAGATAGGCCGGTTGGATGCTACCCGAAGTAACCACTTTAGGTAGATCTCGAAAGTAGGGACTTTGTTTACTTGAAAAGTGGCCACTGAAAGATTCTTTTAACTGGTGACTTCAGGACGCGTGTTCATTTTCAAGTTGGCCACCCAAGCTTCTTGAAAATCTACAATCCTTTGAACTTAATCACTTCACAGCTTTAGTGAACTGATAGTTGCATGTAGAAGGCTGATGAAATGGCCATTGCAATAGTCAATTTACTCCTTGAAATGGCCTTTTACGACTTTTCATGGCTACTTTACCGATTCGTCAGAATCGTTAAAGTGGTCATGTCTGTTTCACAAATGAAGGACTTCTAATCTACCTTTAAAATTCCTTTGTTAAGGAGTTTCTAAGATTATTACACAAAGGATAGGGATGTTTTGTTATTGTCTCCTTCAATATATTTTTCTGTTTTCCTGTGTTCATTCTCATTCCTTTTTTTCCTATATTTTCATTTTCTTGCGGTTTTGAATTGGTTTCTCGGCGTGGCAGTTTTTTTCTTTATTTTTCAGCGAAAGGAAACACGAGACTGAATCAGGGAGGACGATACAAAGACTTATTAAACAAGGCGAGTTAATCATCCGGGTCAGCTGCACTATAGTTACTTTGAATTATTGAATCTCAAGGGTAACCAATGGTCTCCAATTTCAAACTACTTTGTTGCCTCCAGTAAACCTTATTTGCCATGGTTATAAATGTTTCCTTAATATTTTACTCTTTAACTTGTGTAAATTATTTATTAAGTTGTCTTTTGCGCTGTTATTGGCTAGAGTATTTCTATGCAGATTTGAATTTGTGGTCCTTTTCCTATTTCTGTATATTTTAATTGAAATTCAGCTCCTTAGATTCTTTCGTCGGGTATGATTCTATAACGATTAATTTTGACAAGGGTACTCCAAGTCTTGAAAGAGCTAGGCAAGATGTAAAAAAACATTCTGGCATATGACAGTTGGCTATGTATACTCAACACCCCAACATGACCAAAGTCCGACTTTATCGATGCCTCGTTGTCTGACGATGCAATATGTATTTTTGTTTTGTTTTCATTGATTTAGAGTTTTGATCGCCGTATTTCCTCAAATAAGCACCTCTCCCCCTCTCCCGAATAAGCACCCACCCACAAGGCCGTGATATCAAACAAGCGCCCCTTCCAATTGGCACTCCCCTTCCTCCCTGACTTTCTTGATTATATCGAAGGGATAAAAAGAAAACTTATTTCGATTGCAACTTTACCGATAGCTTCAACGACAGCAGATTCAGTACAGGTGGTGGTTTTATTAATAAATGCTCTCCTTCCAATAAGTGCCTCTCCTTGTGGTCGCAATTTTAAATAGGCTCTCCTCTTAATTGCGCTCTCATTCTTTTACGGTATCTTGTTTCATTACCTTATTTTGTTTGTTTGGTTGGTTGGTTGTGTTATTGAGTGATCTGCAGAATATATCATCCCTGCTACGCAGTGGGATCTCTAGGAGTCCATTACA
Organism: Pocillopora damicornis; assembly: GCF_964200805.1. Lineage (NCBI taxonomy): Eukaryota > Metazoa > Cnidaria > Anthozoa > Scleractinia > Pocilloporidae > Pocillopora > Pocillopora damicornis. The sequence goes on from NC_142680.1 coordinate 3,939,788, forward strand.
CAGATTGATTCGGTTTCACTTTCTCTTGTCAAGTTTCACTTGCAAACGAACATTTAAGCGCATGATGTTAATACTATTTTATCTGAAACAGATATAACTTCTGGACCACCTTTACAGCAGGAAGACGGTTTTGGCTGCACATCTTTTTCCCTTTGAACTCAACCTTTCAGACTTCGTTTGAATTTATCACGAGCAACTCCTCATCATTTAAGTAAGAAAGTGGTATCATTTAAGTGAGGAAGTGTTTCATGGCCAGTGCAGCATTTTTGGCCACCTAAAAGAATGAAAACGGGCTCACAAAAGGTACAATAAACGTGTTGCTTCAGCTTCGTGTGTGATATCCGTTATTGAACTCCACCTTTGCCCTGGCCTATATGTAGATCTTCATAAGCTGGGATGCTGACTCAGATAGGATACCAAAAGAGAAGATTGAATCCTCAAAAACCCCATTATTTAGTAGTTTTCTGGACCTAAGGAATGTTTCCAGAATATTTTGTTTACTCCGTAGTTTCCCCGGAGCAGTCGACACAGTGAATTGTTTCGTATTTTTTTCGTATTTTCAAGGGATAAAAGATTTTCAATGACGGAGTATTTTTGAAATATAGAACATGGTTGGAAAAGATTATTCCAAGGTTAGCATGTATTTGATGGAACATGATTGCTCAACATTGTGGAATAAAAGGTCCTCATGAAAAGATGTGTCCGAGTTCGATACTCCATATCTCATTTAATTGAGTACCTTTTTGTGTGCAATGGCATTTCACTGTCTGGTATTTAATTTAATTTTTTTTTTCTTTTTCGAGAACCAGATCTTCATCATCAAAAAGCACCCGTTTAACGTACAGTTTTAACCAGGCTTGTAGCGAAGCTTTACTTCCGTAAATATTCACCGCGCATCTACCTGCCCACCTTCAATCGTGGCCTTGTGTTGTGCCCGCAAAGCAGCTTGAAGGGAAACAGTACTTACAGTCGTCCATACGAAACCGTTTTTTGTGTAATTTTATTTGTTTGATTTTATTTGATTTTTTTTTACTTTTGATAAGGAACTTTAGATATAGGACTTTGCATGTGCGCTTAACGTCAGTAGCACCGCTGTAGGGAAACCACGCGTATGACTTTTTTTATTTCTAACTGTTTACCTCTAATGGAGAATATTTACCAAGCCACGGTTGTGTGAAGGTTGGATAACACTATCCAGTGGATAAGTCTCTTTACGGTGGATAGCGAATTACGTGACGTTTTGCTATCACTTATCCGCGGGATAGCGATTTATTCGTTGGATAATGTTATCCACCCTTCATACAACAAGGCCTAATTTGTATTGTGACGATCCTTTGGCCTATAATACTTCAAGACATTGCATTATCTCTGAAATATGATTGTGCACTCTCTTCTTGCATTTTATATCACATTTGGTCGGAGAATACCAAGCTAGATCCAGTTTTTCTGTTTTCTTAGTACTATTGACCACTGCTTGCTAATTATTGTCACAGAAGAACATTAGTTACGCTCTTTTTTTCAGAATAATTGATGGATGGAAACTCTATTATTGTATGTAAGCAAGTTTGAAGGTTATGACCTAATGTGGAGTTTGTCTGATTATTGCTGCATTTGAAACTCTGATAAGGTTTTGAAAATAATTACTGAAAAACTTTTTTCAAGAAATCTGATTAAAATTAGATTTTTTTAGCAGCTCTCGCACTAAAGACAATTTTTCTTTCTCTATCCTTGTCACGGAGCTCGTCTTCTTATTTTTAGTATTGCGTTTGTATTTGTTTGTGTTGCAACACTCACCCTCTAGTATCGGGCTCTAGGAGTTTCGTGATTCATTTCGCGTCAGACATAAAACAGAGATAAATAAACAAAGTGATATAATGTACACCTCTTTGAAGTAATAAATATAAACAGTCTTCTCTTAGCTTACTCTTATCGTTCGGCACACCAATTAGAGCATTCCGATATCACTTTGATTGAAAAATATTAAAACAGATCAAGGAGATCATCAGTTTTCTTACCATGGCGTCCAACTCTGTACATAGAGGCACACAGAATCCAACTTCTCAAGTACTCCTGCAATGTTCAAAAAGCCGTTGAATTAAAAAAAAAAGTAAGCGCGAGTCAGAAAAGAAAAGAGAGCTCGACAATCGACATTTAATGCTCGTCATAATACTAGTTAATACTTTAAAACATTCACGCTAACCGACGGGTGCTAACTGAGGTAAACCGGGAGGCCGGCAAACCGTAGTAGAATTCAGTCTCGTTGCTATTTCAACTAACGCTTTCGTGAACGACAACGAATAAATGCAATATGGGCAGGGGAAAACAGAGGGCAAACTTACCAAAAAGCCACGAACTGGCTCTGCTTTAAGGCAAGGCGAAGTGAAGACTCTTCAACACAGCGATTACACCATGTAGTGGTTTTGTGTCAATCTTTACATTCGATGACGTCCTGCCCCTCGGCAGATAGCTGTTCCATTTGCGGTTTGTATTTTTGGTGATTTCGGTGAAATAGCCTTCACTTCACGCCTTAAGCAGGCTCGACGATTCGCCACAACATCGAAATGTAATGCTAAGCAATCTAATGTTCATCTAGAGCGTCTGATGGTCTGCAAAGGTATTCGACGTAACGCTACACCATTTGTGTGTACGCCGTATCATTCGACACTACGCTGAGCCATTTCACGCAACGCTACAATGTTTGAATGTATGCTGTGCTATTCGACATTACGCTGAGCCATCTCACCGTTGGTGTGAACGTTGTGCGATTCGACATTACGCTGAGCCATTTCACGCAACGCTACACCGTTTGTAAGTACGCTGTGCCATTCGACATTACCGTCATTCATTCACGCAACGCTATACGCAACGCTATGCTATCCTGCAGCTGATCCATAGACCAGCTTTGTATTTACTGACCTATTTGACATCCTTGTTTTTTTTTTGTGGTAAAGGCCGCCCATATCGCCGAGGTATGAATTGAAAATCAGCTGAAATATGAGCTACAGCCCACGGCATTGTGGGAAATATTAACAAATTTCAAGCTTCTGTCATCTTGTTAGGGGACGAATTACTCGGCCTACGAAGAGTCTGATTGTTTTTTTGGAACCGCGGACGATATTGCCATAAATCGTAGAAAGCTAAGTTCGAATACCGAAGAGACAATCTTTTTTCGGATGAGCTTTCTGTTACAAAAGACCAATCAAGCGAAACCATCGTGATACAAGCATACCGTGACACACTCAATCAAAACATGGCGCAATTTAATCTTTGTTTCCGGGTAGCGTTTCTCGCTGTACTTCTTCCACTGGCTTCAGGTGAGCACCATATCATTTTAAATCTATTAGAAAGGTTTATTTTATTTTACAGTATACGTTTAGGGTGTTTGGTTGGAGATTTCTTTCAGTTATGAGTGCTGTAGCCTTAGGCTTTCTCTCACGGTCGCCGTGAATCCTTGATGCGGACAGCATCGTCTTTTTTTTTAATTAATGTTATCTTAAAAAGAATGGTACAGTTAAAAATCTATTTGTTATTACATCAGGCTCAATTTTAAAGTATGGAGAATTATACGAAAGTGAAATTAAACTGTGAATTATTCATCAATCAGAAGTACAGAGTGACGATTCTAAAACTATTGTGTTTCAACGAAGAAATCAGGTGGTAACTTCCGCTTCAATTTCAGGTTAAAGCACTTGGGAATTTATTCCGCCTTTTCTATCTATTGAAAAGCTTTAAATTTGGATTAGTCTGCACATTTTTACCTTGAGCCCCCAAAATTATACATTTCCACTGAAAATCAACTTCTCTTTGCTCCAAGAAAGGGTCAATGACCCAGGTTTCTCAAATTCGCTGCAGCAATTTATTTTCCTTTATTTATATCTTGCTGTAATACCTTTGATGCAGCGCAACAGTTTTTGGAACCTTAAATCTTTCCTCATTTTCTTTAAAAATAAACACCTCAGTAAATTGATAAATATCTTCAGAGGCAGACCAGCTCTAATTGTTACTATTTGTGACACGGACTTTGCATGAGACATACCTTATAGGGAGATTCAAGACATGCATATGTTTCTCACATCCAATCATTATCCATGTTACTATAATCATTAAAACAGTGTTATAATGCAGGAGTAAATTCTGTTTCTGTAGGGGGTTGTGTTGATTTTGACCTTGGAATGGAAAATGGAGCAATTCCTGACAATAAATTAACTGCTTCTACTGAACAAAGTGCCAACACACCTGCCAAGAATAGTCGCCTAAACTACACATCAGGATCATCATGGTGTGCAGCAACAAGTGACACTAACCCATATCTACAGATTGATCTACAGATACTTCATATCATCTGTGCTGTGTCCACTCAAGGGAATTCTCAAGCAGATCAGTGGGTAAAGACCTATACTCTACAATTATCCACAGATGGGACAACTTGGACAAACTATAAGGAATTAGTTGGACAGGTTAAGGTATGCCACATGGGCTGTTTGAGAATTATACTATATGTTGCCCCAATCACCGTCCCTGAGTTTTGATAATATTGACGCATTTAAAACAAATTGGCCGCCAAAAGAGTTACAGGTATATGCAGAGGATTATTTGTACAATAAAAATTCAACAAGTATTCTCCTCATGCCCAGCAAATATCATGAATTTTGAGTAAATTTTTTTTCATTCAGCAAATAATATTTTGCATGCCTAAATTTGCAGTCAAGGTTGCGGAAAGAGTACCAGGGAGAAATGGACAGGGAATCTAACAAATTGTTTTAAACAACGTTTTCCACAAAATATTTTCGGTGTGAAGTAGCTCGTCAAATGCGTGCAGAACAAATGGTTTCTAATTACTGAGAGATTGCTGCTCTCTATCCCACAAGTGATAAAATAACTGTCACAGGTAAACTGCAGTCGCAGAAATTAGATAGGGTTCACCTTTGAGGGTCAGTGTGCTATTTCTTATAATCCAGTTGTCAAATTATGATTTATTCATGTATGCTTAGTAACCCTGTCCATGTGGACCTCTTCCATAAATGTTGGGCCTTATTCCTACACCTACATTTATATTTTTCTTGTTTTTCGTGTCCTAAAACAAGAGGTAAAGTAATGATGATTACTTTAACCAAGGTCAAGAGTTACAATAGTTACATTATACAATCCACCTGGAACTCCATGATGAGTTATGATTATTTTCCCAAGGTTTTAGAGGGAAATAAGGATAGAAACTCAAATGTCAAACATGTTCTATATGGAGTGTTAACAAGATATTTGCGATTTCTGCCACAAACACACCAGGGTGAGGTGTGCATGAGAACAGAGGTGTTTGGGGTGCAGCAGAAGCCAAGTAAGTCTAAAAACCATTATGTAATGGGTTACTTGCATTTGTTAATCTATGAACAAAGATTCCAAACCTAGTGGTTTTATTATTTTCTTAATGATTGTTATTTGGATAAGTAGCTTTATGATAGAAACCACTCTGTGAGCGCTCGAGGAAAACAATACAGCCATTGTGATAAGTCTCTTATTCTTATCAATTAATTAAGCAATTCCAGGTGACAGGATGCTCCAATTTCTGCTTCATATACATAGGTGGATAGTTTTATTGTCAGTGCCTGTAGGGTTATGAGCTGAGGATAGGAAGAAAAATTCCAAATTACCACAAACTTTCCTAGATAATATTATTACAGGGATTCATGGAGTTCCTTAAGGTCAGAAAAGTTAGGGGTCGATTCTGGGCAATCACGTTATTGGAGCAGCACAGCCCATCATTCCATGAAAGCTGTTTCCAGCATTCCTTTGGTTATTTTGCCAACAGCTATGGCTTCATTTTTCCATTGCTATTTTTCTCTGACTTTTTCCATGACTATTTTTTCTATATTTTGGAATAATATCCTACAGATGTTTAGAAGTGTATTCAATTAATTACACTGAACAACATACATATAATATGGTAAGATGTGAAGGTTAACTTCAAAATTGTTACATTGCAGCATGTGATTCACAGGCAATTGGCTTGGCCAGCGGTGGTAGAATTCCAGATGACAGCTTCTCAGCCAGTTCAATATTTGCTCCCAGATATGCACCTAAATATGGTCGTCTTAATGGAAGAGGGGCATGGGAAGCTAAGACTAATACTGATCCTGATGACTATCTACAAATTGACCTTCTCTATGAGTATGTTATCTGTGCTGTAGCTACTCAAGGAAATCCACCAACCCAATCACCAACTGCTCAAGAATGGACCACAGAGTACAAACTAAGATTTTCTTTGAATGGTACCACTTTTTTCCCCTATAAAGAAAATAAGACTGACAAGGTTGGTATGTCATGCTCCCGTATTCACAACAGCCAAAATTAGTAGTTGCATTACAAAACTGAAACTACTCACAAGAACAACAAATTTGCATACACATATTAACAACATTTACAAATTCTAACATATCCACGAGATACTTAAATTACTTAAAAAACATATTGACATTGCTTTCAAGAACTGAACTGTAGGATGTATGCACTTAACCTACAGGTAGCAGATTTTCATTCTGCACATGACAGATTCTCATTTTGTGTTCTTTTTGCAAGTTCCCAATTTTCATTTTGCAAATTACAAATTTTTATCTTGAAAATTCGAGCTACAGATTTAAATTTGATATTATTTCGCAAATTATAGTAAATCATTAACTATGTCAAGTTTCAATACATCAATACCACTTTTTGTATAACAGGCCTTTCCAGGAAATTCAGGAAAAACTGACACAGTGAAAAACAGTCTAGAGGAATTTGCAAGTGCAAAGTTTATACGCTTTCTGCCAACAAAGTATACTAACTTCAAAGTTCTGAGGGTGGAGGCTTATGGAATACTTTTGACTAAAGGTATTTATTTGTTCTCATTTTTCTCCTTCTGATACAAACTGAAGTCACGATAACTAATTATTGGGGAAATTAAGGTGAGATTGGACAATTTACAGAACAGTAATGATGGTAGTTATACAAAAATATAAATGGCTCCCACAGCTGGCTCTTGGATATGAAAGATACAGTTTAAGTTTGTTACATACGTGGAGAACCAGACAATTCAGTGTACAATACGTTGCCAGACATGATTGGCAATGAAGTTCCACACTGTTAAATGAATTGTTGTCTGCAGAAAAGTTGGATAGCTTTGTAAAATTCAGATATCATTGATAAATTTCACATCAATTATCATCTGTGCATGGAGACATGCTTTGTACATTTCTATAATATGTTTATTTCAGTTCCATCACAACCTCCTACTGTGTTCAAGTTGACTGCAAGCTCTTCTACCAGCATTACAGCTTCCTGGCAATTACCACCAGTCTTTGCCAGACATGGAAGAAACATTACAGGTTTTAAACTGTTCTACAAAAAGAAAGGTTGTGGTGGGTCAGCAACAACATTGACAATTAGCAGTGGATCAATATTAAGTAGAAATGTCACTGGGCTTGATAAGTTCACAGAATATGAATTTCAAGTTTTGGCTTTCACTTCTAATGGTGATGGACCAAAGGGCCCTGTTGAGGTGGAGAGAACAAAGGAAGCTGGTATGTGATAGGTGGAGGTAAAAGACAAAAGATTATCACAATTTTTGATGAAGTAAATTTTATTAGGCCTGCAAGGAGTGAAATGATCCTTCCATATGGGTTGCAATTGTAAGCAATTGCAGACAGATTCAGACTTCGATGGGATTTGAACCCATACCTCTCAGGTACTAGATGGGTACTACTACCAACTGAACTATATAGTCTCACGTTGGAAGGCAGACAATAGCTAGAGGGTCTATTGTTTGGTAGTAACATTTAACAGAATCAGTTATAGGCATTAAGTTCTACATTTTTCCATTTGCAGCCCCATCAAAAGCCCCAAGAAGCTTCAGAGTGACTGCAGTTACTTCTACAATTATTACAGCATCCTGGCAGTTACCACCAGCAGACTCCAGAAATGGAATAATCATAGGATTCAAATTGTTTTACAAAAAGAGAGGCTCTGCTGGACAAGCAACCCCCCTGACCATTAAAAATGGAACAGCATCAAGTAAAGATGTCACTGGGCTTGATATTTACACAGAATATGAATTTGAAGTGTTAGCCTTTACTTCGGTCGGTGATGGACCAAGGAGTTCTCCTTTAGTGGTGGTGAGAACCATGAGAGATGGTAAGACTTTAAAACGATGTTCAAGTATTTTTTTAAATGGGTCTGCATGGTGTAGCAACAGCGAAAAAAGTTATGAGTTGATCTTTGAATGAGAAAGCATATTATAACAGAACTTTAATGTTTTATTTTATGATTTGAACTTTTCCAGTTTTATATAAGTACATTTGCAGTAACCAGAGTGGCTCTTTTGTGGTTTGTAATATTCAGTCTGTTGTAGTATAGTTATACGTGTTTGGAAAAGACAAGTGCTAGCGATATCTAGGGGCCACCATTGTGCCTAGGCAGGCCTCAGATAAAATGTGGCCCCCATAGCGGTCAAATCCTTAGTAAACAGCCATGCACCCCCGTTCTAGGCCAGGGTCTTTCTTAGCTCAGCTGACCATAACACTGTGTGTAGGTCACGTAAAGCAATGAATGGCCCTGAACTCTTCATGATACCAAGGCACCCTTGTTTGAAGACAAAAATCTGGTGACTGCTTATAAAAGCTTTAGGACAACTTCACAGTGCTGATAAACTCTTTCAGACAAGTACATCATTGTACCTGAAAACTTGTTTGGGAACATTCAAAGATAAGTGCTAAACACTAAAAATGCATTCATGAATACTAAATTAGGTAGTTCGTAATACCTCAAGACAACCAGCACAAAAGGTCTGAGGAACAAAAGAGGATAAACACAACAAAATTGAATGGTTGAAAACAACTGAATTAGTAAGGCCAAAGGAAACTTAAAACCAAGCATTATAGAGGAACCTAGGACTGCCGACAAATGGGTGCTACTAAACTTATGATGTTCTTTATGAAAGGAAAACTGTTGAATATACGAGTCAGCCAAATTGTGGCCATCCACTTTTTTGAATCATCATTTACCTAAATTGTGAAAGAGTTGCAGAGACAAAATTATTAGATGCATACGTTGAGAGCTCTAACCTTTGTAGTGTTCATTACTGATTATTTTTCCTTGTCATTTGTGATCAAATAGTTTTTCAACTTTTAGGTTGTGTTGAGTTTAGTCTTGGGATGGAAGATGGAAGAATTATAGAGACTGGAATAAATGCTTCGTCTTCCAGCACACCAGCCACGAATGGTCGACTGAACTACGCATCAGGATCATCGTGGTGTGCAGGAACAAGTGACACTAACCCATACCTACAGATTGATCTACTAACACTTCATATCATCTGTGCTGTATCTACTCAAGGGAATTCTCAAGCGGATCAGTGGGTGAAGAACTACACTCTACAATTATCCACGGATGGGATAAGTTGGAAAAACTATACGGAATTAGGTGGACAGGTTAAGGTGTAAAATTCATTCTGTATTGAAGCATTGTTTCTGAAATAACTGAGATTTAATATGCATTGAAAAAGTTTCCTCATTAAAGATTGTCATTATTTATTATATTTATTTATTTATTTGTATCAAATCCCCCTAACTATGTCGGTTAAGATAAGATCATACGTTTCCATAATTGCCATCTGGTGAACCTCAAATTATCAATATGTCCATTACTGGATTTCTCCTCGTTTAAGAAGCAAATGTAAGAGAAGAAAATGAATTCACTGATGTTATTTGAATGAATAATTGCGCTTAAATTGAAAATGCATAGTATCTTCTGTAAGCATAACAAATACAGTGACTGCAGCTGAGCCTTCAGCAAATGATTTTGAAGAGCTGTGAGATGGCTGCTGATTAGCATTAAGAATTTATTTGCACTGCTGGCTAACACTTCTTTTTCACAGGTGGCAAATCGAATGCCATTATTTGTAAAAGAAATTGAGTATTGCTACCCCTCAATTATCTGCTTGATGAAAATGGGAAGAATGGATTGTCGCTCAAAATTAACGAGGGCGCTTCGTTACTTGTGGTGACCACGTCTAAACAGCTCAAAGATGTTTCCTGCCACATCTTTATTTTCATCCTTATCATGCATTTTTTAAGGTTTAACTCTTGGCCCTTCAGAGCTCTAGCGTCTTATTTCTGGAAACAATAAAGGAAATACTCACAAGCTCTATGTCATGTAGCACCCTAGGAAATTTACAGAGAACAGTTTGAGGAATGTATCTGCGGATGTTAGGGTGTAAGGGGTTGAGAAGGCAATGAAGGTAGAAACTCAAATGCTATAAGCAGTGTGGATATCAATATCCCTGCTGTTTTCTTGTGACTATTGTTTTTCTTCTTTTAAGATTCTCATGGGAAATGATGACAAAAACTCAGAAGTAAAGCATGTTGTTTATGGAGTGTTGACTAGATATCTGCGATTCCGGCCACAAACTCACCAGGGTGGGGTGTGCATGAGAACAGAGGTGTTTGGGGTGAAACAAAAGCCAAGTGAGTTTGAAATTTGATGTTTCGTAATTGCTGTGATCTGCCACTCTAATGGACATTCTAAGATACTCTCTTAATCTTTAAAGAAGGATTTCAAACCTGATACATCTGTAGTTATGTTCTTTTAATGCGATACTCTAAGTTTTCCCGATACAGTTAGTGGCTAAAATGATACAAACTACATTGTATATAAATTATAGCCTAATGATACTGTTTATACAGTCATCAAAAACACCAAGCCTCTCATTATAACTTGTAAGGCTCTGTTCTTTTAAAATGTACATAGGATCAATTGTAGTTTTTTTGATGTGAAACTCAAATTATTGGGATAAATACCAATGAAGTTGAAGTGATATTTGATCTTCAAATGCTGTAGGAGTCAGCTAATTAATTTATCATTTCAATCAATAAGAAACCATAGAATCGTTTGTCTCATTATGTAGTCACTTGAGATGTAGATCGTGACAATTGAACTGCTTACTGCTAGTCTACATCAGGCAAAGGAGTTGACTGCTCATGCTTTGCCACTTGTACCATGGCTCCCCATAGTTCTGATGAGTACTGGTTTCCCAAAATCTTCCCCAAGCAGAGAGCCTGTAACGTAGTTCAAATTCGCAGTGGTTTTACCCTATGTAAAAGGTGTATCAGAGCCTCTTTGCCGTTGCCTATAACAGCATCCACACAGTCTTCAAGTCCGACACAGCTTTTTGATCGCATTAACAGTATATTTCCTGACAGATTGCAGCATTCATTGGGTTGTTTTGCAAAGGCTTCATTTTCCCGTATTCTTCTATAACTCTTTTTCTGTACATTCGGTAATAATATCCTACACATGGTTTAGGAGTGTCTACAATCAAATGTATTGAAAAACATACATGAAATACGCATAGATATGAAGGTAATCATCTAATTGTTACCTTGCAGCATGTGATTCCCAGGCAATTGGGTTGGCCAGCGGTGGTAGAATTCCAGATGACAGCTTTTCGGCCAGTTCAATATTTGCTCCCAGATATGCAGCTAAATATGGTCGTCTTAATGGAACAGGGGCATGGGAAGCTAAGACTAACGAACGTGATGACTACCTACAAATTGACCTTCTCTATGACTATGTTATCTGTGCTGTAGCTACTCAAGGAAATCCACCAAACCAATCGCCAGCCCAAGAGTGGACCAAAGAGTACAAACTACGATTTTCTTTCGATGGTACCACTTTTTTCCCCTATAAAGAAAATAAAACTGACAAGGTCGGTATGTCATGCTCTTGTATACAAGTATTCATAGCAGCCAAAATCAATACTTGTGGTGTAAAACTAAAGCTACTCAGAAGAACAACAGATTTGCTTTTATATGTCATAATAATTTTCACCATGCTAACATTGCCCACAAGATACTTATGTTGCTTACAAAACAAAATGACGTGACATTACATTCAACAATAATTAGTTACATTTTCTAATCAATTACATGTCCATGTAAGGATCAGTATAGAGTACACACACCCAAAAGCATGTAGACTATGAGTTAAATATATGTTTTCATAGGAGTATGTGTGTAAAAGATGTAAAAAAAAACTGATATATTCAAACTGTTCAATCGTACTTTCTAAAACAATTACCACAAAATTTAAATATGGAGAATGAAATGGTCCTGATCTCCCTGAAAGTCATTGTCTAACCTGTGGCATTCCTCAAGGCACAATTCCTGGTCCTCTTCAAATGACTTGCTAAATTATCTCAAGCTCTTTAGTTCTGAACCTAGGATGTATGAAGATGATGTGTGCTTAACTTATACAGATAGCAGATTTCCATTCTGCATATTACAGATTCTCATGATGTGTTATTTTTCCAAGTTACAGATTTTCATTTTACAAATTACAGATTTTCAGTTGGCAAATTGCAGATTTAAATTTGATCTCATTTCCCAAATTACAGTAAACCATTAACTATGCTAAGTTTCAATACATCAATATCACTTTTTGTATAACAGTCCTTTCCAGGAAATTTAGGAAAAACTGACACAGTGAAAAACAGTCTGAAGGAGTTTGCAAGTGCAAAGTTTATACGCTTTCTGCCAACAAAGTATAATAAGTTCAAGGTTTTGAGAGTGGAGGCTTATGGAATACTTTTGACTAAAGGTATTTATTTGTTCTCGTTTTGTACCTCTGACACAAAATGAAGTCACAATAAGCAAATATTGGGGAAATTAAGGCAGGATCGGGCAATTTACATTTACGAGGGCGTTGTTATTGACGAATATCAAAAGTAAATGTCGGAGATGGCTGTGAAATGCCTATTAATAAAGTTGTGATGCCCAAATCATAAGGAACATCATGGAGAAAATAGGGTTCATGGAAAAACAAAGTCACCACCTCTGATGATCCTCCATACTACTCTTAATCAATGTAGACTGCCCATTAGGTTTACCATGGTTGATAATGATATGTTCCTCTTTAAACTTCTCATTGATTATCATCTATCGCTTCAAACATAAATCTCTTGTTGTTAATACAGTTCCATCACAACCTCCCACTGCCTTCCAGTTGACTGCAAACTCTTCTACCAGCATCATAGCTTACTGGCAGTTACCACCAGTCTCTGCTAGACATGGAAACATTATAGGGTTTAGATTGTTTTACAAAAGGAAAGGTTCTGGTGGGTCAGCAACAACCTTGTCTATTAGCGATGGAGCAACATTTAGTAGAACTGTTCGTGGGCTTGATAAGTACACAGAATATATATTTCAAGTTTTGGCCTTCACTTCTGATGGCAATGGAGCAAAAAGTTCTACAAAAGTGAAAAGAACAATGGAAGATGGTATGTGCTAATGAAGAAAACTGTGAACCATATGTATTGAATTTACATCCTCATTGGGGGTTTATTGGATACCAATCTCATGATGAGGAGGCTAACCAATTGAATAGTTTAGAACCAATTGATTTCTTTAATTACTAAAACACAACAAAACTTGTATTCATGTACCAAGTTAAGATGTGAAGAAGTTTTCAAAACTTTTACAGCTGATAAAACTAATTAAAAACACTACTGCTCAATTGCAGCTCCTTCACAACCTCCATCTAATTTCAATGTCACTCCAACTGTCTCTACTGGTGTAACAGCATCATGGCAACTACCACCAGCAAACTCCAGGAATGGAATAGTTAAAGGATTCAAATTGTTTTACAAAAGGAAAGACTCGTCAGGCTCAGGCGCCATTCTTCTTATCAACAGTGAATCAACTTTAAACAAAAATATCAATGGGCTTTATAAGTACACAGAGTATGAATTTCAAGTGTTGGCCTTTACTTCTGCTGGTGATGGTGTAAACAGCTCTGTTGTTGTTAAGAGAACAAAAGAAGATGGTTAGAGCAACTTTTTGTTTTATATTCTAAAAATGTCATGACTTTTTAATAAAAGGTCAGATACAGTTACCCTTCTTATACAGTTTTCTGATGTGATGTGAAAAATGAAAATATTTAATTATGCAATATGCGGTTTTAATAACCATGATTTAACACACCGTTATATCAGTGAGTCATGAGTGGTAAAGTAATTATTAGAAGATAACGAACATAATGTAAGCATTCTGATTGGCCCTTAAATCATGTCTATTTACTCATGAAATTATAAGCACGCAATAACATATTAGCAATAATGTTGGCTCTTGTTATTGGTTGCCTTCTTTCTTGATTTAGACCTCAATGGTGTACCCTTTGCGTTGCAAATTTATAATAATTTTTGGATTTGAGTCTGCCTTTTTTTTCTCTTTCATTTGTCCCTGAGTGGCAAAAACAAACAAATACCAATACAGCTACGGCACTGATATTCTGAGTCAAATTTGTGTTCCTCACTGGAAGAGGCATCCTACAAATAGAAGCAAACATAGAATTAGATTCTTTATGTTTATCTTAAGACCACTTGCAAATATGGCATATTTTCAACATATATCACATGCCTTATAATATGCATGCAACAATTTCAGCATCCTAATTGGTTGAGAACACGTCAATTTATCTCGAACAGTGCAGAGAGTTGAAATTAAGAGAAAAAAGTTGAAATTAAATTGATTTACAGGATTTTGGCTCATGGCGGCCGGTTGGCAGAAAGTAACAACGTTTTAATTTAAAGTTTAAAGGAGAGCGCTCGAAAATGAAAAACCCAACAAGCACAAACAGATGGCTAGGAGTCTGGAAGACTTGGCTTCCCAAAATGGCTATGACAGAATTATTGAAACATACGAACTGGAAGCCCAGAACAAAAATCTCAAGGACTTTATGTAACAGTTCGTAGTAAAGACGGAGAGATTATAAGAGTGATAACCTTTGTGTACTGGTTGCTGCTCTTAAGTAATTATCTGATTAAAAATAATAAGATGACAATCATAATGACTCTTTTTATCGCTATGATTATTTCCATTTCTTATATAATCATGTGAAACTTCTTAATTGCAGTTCCTTCACTGCCGCCTAGTAGCTTTACTCTGGCTGCAAGCACTTCTACAAGTATAATAGCATCCTGGCAGTTACCACCAGAAGACTCCAGAAATGGAATCATCACAGGATATAAATTGTTCTACAAAAAGAAAGGCTCGTTAGGGCCAGCAAGCATGCAGCCCATTAACGGTCAGGCTACTCACTCTCAAGAGGTCACTGGGCTTGATAAGTACACAGAATATGAATTTCAAATATTGGCATCCACTTCTGTTGGGGATGGACCAAAAAGTACAGTTGTTTATGAGAAAACAAAGGAGGCTGGTAAGAAATAGTAATCTATCTATTTTTATAAAATTCAGAAGTTTATGGATGCCATAAATGTCTCAATAGAATGGTATTCAACCATAAAGAAGAGATCAAACAGTCTTTGGAAAACTTGTTCAATGTGTTTGTTTGCCTTATCTTTGATGTGATAGATCTTAACACAATTTAGATTCCCAACATGTAATTTTAGAAATACACCTGTTCCTGTGCATGCATTAAATGTCCAATTTCAAGAAGGCTCTGGTGAGAGGGCCATTTAATTGGGGTGTTGTCACTGTTAAAAGTGATAAGTAGGGAAAATACATGTAATGTCACAGTGAACTTGAAATGTGTCCATCTTGTGGCAATCAGATTTCTCATTGTCCTACCTACATGTAGCATACGTTGTTAAAAAATGCCATGTTGCATTTTTCTCTTACCGGAAGGTTCTAGCTTTTCTTGTCACAGGGATCCAAGTTCAATTTTTCAAAAAGTGGCCTTTTGGCGACCTTTAATTTTAAAATAGTCGCCATACAAAAATTTGATCACCTTTTCCCCCCTCCCCCCGCTTAAAAAAATTTTAGTGTTCCACTACTGTACGTGAGGTAGGTAGTGAGCCAAATGATGCGATCGTAACACTTTCATTCGCCAACTCTACTTGGTACGTTTGATCCCGTGCAGATTAGAAGATTGTAATAACGGCCAAAAAAGAGAGAATGAAGAGACTCTGATGTCTGGGAGCAGAACGATTTACCGAAAAGTTTCTGAGACCGAGTAACAAAATATTAATCGTGTTTTTAAAATAAGATTTCATTCTACTTATTACTTAGTTGAGAAATGTCTCTTATTTAGAGTGAAATGGAATATTTTGTTAGAACCTTCCATCCATATTGTAAGTAACATCTTGAATCACTTGATATGAGTCGCCATACTTCTTAATACAAAGTTGAAGGTTTGCTGCATGTAATATTAAAACATGAAATTAAGTTTGTCACAGCGAAATGAGTTCGACTTGGTTCTATGCATTCCAGGTTTACGCATATTTGGGAGTAACGGAAAGTTTTTCTTTCCCCCCTTTTTTTTGTTGGTTTGTTGGTCGTCAATTGGCGATTTTTGTCGAAAGTTTAGTCGCCGAATATATTTTTAACTTGCCATGGCGACCAAAACAGTCCCAACTTGGAGTGCTGTAGCATGCTTACAGAACTACAAATACACAATTTGCATTTCTTAAATCAGCGCCCCTGTTTCAACGCTTGATGGAATGAGGTGCTTACTTAGTAGGGGCACATATTAGAATAAGGCGCCTATAAACAAAAGTAAATTGGAGGTGTGCGGTTATTAAATTTGGGGCGCTTATAAGAATGAGGACGCTCAATCGAATCATTGCGATATACCAAACATGTATTTTGGGATTCTTTTTCACGTTAGTTTAGCTTTTCACCCGAGAGTAGTTTTACATTATTAATTTTTTTCTTTTTTTATCAAAAAGAGCCCAGTCGTGGACCAGAAGAGATATCTTCCTCTGCAGTGAGCTCCGCAAAATTCAATATAACTTGGCTTGGACTGTCTAGAGAAGTAGCCAATGGCATGATCATAAACTACGAAGTTAGGCTCAGTGTAGTAGAAAACTGCACAGAGATCAAGTCTTCTTACGATTCAACCTTTAATACGACGAGCACTTATGTTATCGTGACTGGACTCTCTTTGTGTGCCAAGTATGAGGTGTCTGTCAGAGGCTACACTACCGTGGGGCCTGGACCCTACAGCAACCCTGTAATGGTACAGACATTGGGTAAGGAAGTCTGTGGGCAGCTGTAATGAGGCAATTTTTAGGGAGGGAGTAGAACTGAAAGGTGGTAAAACCTTGTGAGAAAGTGTGGGAAACACAGAAAAATGATGTAGGTTTCGAGTAAAGGCATGTAATTAAAGAGCTATTTGAGTGTGTGATATAAACATGCATAAAAGCTAAGTTTTCCGTTTTTTTCGCGATGTAGTCACGTGTGATGTGGATCGCGAAGTTTCGATCGTATACTGCCAGTCTTCTTCAGGCGCCCTCATGGCCTGAAGAAGACTAGCAGTATGAAGTCGAAACGTCGCGATCTACATCACACGTGACTACATCGTGAGAAAAACGGGAAACTTAGCTTTTACTGTTATTCACCACGATGAATAACCACAGCCTTTTTCACGAAAAACGTACATGTAACCTCATCAGTTTCCTCCAGAGTAAGAACAACTGATGCTGCTGCTGTTGCTGCCACCACCCTTACGATTGTGACAAGAGGGCTGCCAATTGCGGAAGTGAGAGTAATCTACATATATACATTCATACGCACACAAAGAACAAAATGTTTTTCAAAGGCTAACTTAACAGGGCTTCTTTCCCTTTTCCTCAGCTGTGGTTTGGTCTAAAGAAACGCCATCTTCGCCTTCTTTTTCTGCAAATTCAGATGAAGGAGGAATTTCAGTTAAAGTCACGCTTCCACGTTTCCCTGGAAATGCAAGGTATGATTAACTAATCAATTTAACGCTAATTTTGGCTGTATTCCTGGATCACAATGTTCGTGATGTAGTACAGTGTTCATTTTCTTTTTTAATGTAATCATCACGAGACATACTGTGCATTGCCATGTGTAGGTGTGGCAGAAAATATAAGTAACAATCGACAGCATAGGACACTGCTGACATCACAAATATCCTGTCACGTATCTTGCAGGTTTTTCCAAGTTATTATCATTACATATAGCTCAAACTATACTGGTGCTGTTAACCCATCAGAAAGATTTACAACACAAGACATGATGACGTACGAAGAAGCGCACAAATCTGCCATTCCTGCTGCTTATGTCGCTTTTCAGTTTGGAGGAAATGATTTTGATAAGTATCGGGAATTTGTTGTTGGAGATGGAGCGGAATCCACCGGTAAAGAAAGGAGTAAAAGAAGTAGTGGTGATCAGTTTTATTACAACAAACCACTGCAGCCGAATACAAACTACAAAATGTTCCTCAGAGCTTTTGACTCCGAGGTATTTTAACAAAAAGCAGGTAATTTAGTGTTAACAACTGGGTTGAAAACGTAAATTAGCCACCGTAAAGTGGCTAAAATCGCTCTGACGAAGGGCTAACGCTCGAAACGTCAGCTTTTTTGTCCTTTACGGTGGCTAATTTACGTTTTCAACCCAGTTGTTAACACTAAATTACCTGCTATACTCTCCCACCAACGCAGCACCACAGTTTCTTTAGAAACTTACCCCTTTATTTTAACAAAACTTTTAATATTAGTGAGGGATGTTCTATTCATTGATTGTAAGAACTGAGCGACAAAACTGACCCATCCAGTTACTCTGAATCTGCACCCAGATGTCTCAGGAACTTTTCCTTCCTGAACTATCATATTGCCATTGCTTACAAGTTCTTTGGTCTTGGTGAATGCAGTGCTAAAACAGCAGCTTTTAGCAGGCTTGCAATGCTCCTGAGGTCCGAGTCACTATGCCATACCCAAACGCAGCAAAAGGTTGCACATGAATAATTAGTTTTTTGCGGTTGTATTTTGCAGACGGTTTATGTCTCTAGTAACTTTATAGACATCGACACCAAAGGTATTGTTGTTTTGTCTTTTTTTATACTTTCCCTTTGTCAGAGGCATCTAACATTCAGCAAGGAAATTTAACTCAATGTAGTCTGATCTTTGAGTTTCTTTTTATTGATATAAGACTTTCATGCTGTGTTGGTTGTCTTTCAGAGTTTGTAAGTTACTTATCAATTGAGGGGCTTTTAAATTATTTTTCAGTTGGGAAGGGATAGGCTGCAAAGCCTTAATGCTGTATTTGTGCCTTGCTCTTTGTTAAGGAAAAACTACTCCATGTTTATAAAAACTCAGGTAAACCTATCATCAAAGGTCTCCCAAAGACGACCATTACAGCAATTGGCGAACTGGCAGTGTTGACTTGTGAGGTTAGTGGAGACCCTCAGGCTTCTGTTACCTGGACTAAAGATGGACTTAGCAGTATACCTCGCGCTCAGTTCGAGAACAACGAGAAAATACTTATTATAAGAGATGTTGTTCCTGATGACAGTGGCGTTTATGAATGTAAAGCAATGAACATGTTTGGAAAGAGCCGTACAGCTACGATTGTCATTGTCGCTGGTACGTAGAAAGTTTGTTATGTTTGGATTGAATATTGGGTAACAATTACGTTTTCATTTTCTTTTGTGAAACAAGTCTGTGAGAAAGTAAGTGAGGTAGAGAAATTGCCAACCTCTGCCAAAATAAATGACCAATCATGGTTCTTCTAAGCACTATGATAATCACCATGACAACTTACTCCAACCACTTATTAACAAGTCATTCGCGAATTAGTGTGTATACTGGGTATTAAACAAATATTATAAATCTGTAATTGAAGGGTGAAAAAATAGTACAACACTGATATCAACTAAACAAACCACCACTCAGTGTGCAAACCAAAAAAATAGATCATAGTGGTGTTCCCTTATATTTGTTATACCTCTGCTCCGTTGTCAAGAGCATAATTTTGTCTGAACTTGTTTTGGTATCATTACGTTTTCCCTTTTTTTCACACAGTGCCACCCAGAATTATCGAAGAATTTTCCCCTTCCTCAGTGATATGTGAAAAGCAAAGTCCGTGTTTTCTCACTTGTCAAGCAACAAGTTATATTCCGTTTAACTACTCTTGGACGAAAGATGGCCAGGTTCCAACTGGTGATGGCATCAAGTTGATGAATAACAGTATCATTGTCACGCCACGGGATGGAAAAGATTATGGGGAGTATGTTTGTCACGCTACAAACAGCTTTGGGTCAACAGAGTACAAAATCACTCTGCTTTCTCCAAGGGATAATCAAGATGATGACGGTAAATATTCTTCCTCAATATTTGAACGTGCTTAAATGTTGTCGTCTCAAAAATTTTGGAAAGCCTAGAACTTTGAAGTCTAGTGCGGAGTTTATGGACTTTTAGTTACAGTTGTTTGGTATAACCATTTATGTATCAAAAGCAATATTATGTGGTGGTCTCATACGCCGACGTTGTTCTGTGTGAAGTTACATTTTCTCTCTTCAGTTAGAATGTTATAAGAGTGTGCAATGTAGGTAGATCATTCCATATATCATAATTGGCCCGTTAGGTTGTAACATAATCAAAACAAAGCTTTACACACTAATTTTAAGGGGGCTCGAAGCTAAAATATGCCTGTATTTCTCCTTTTAGTTGTCCTGCTTGTTTGAAATTACTGAAGGTCATGTATGTGACTTCGAGTCAATAGGCATAAGAAATTTCTGGCATTTAATGAAGTACGACCAAGAGACGAGACAACAGAAAGTTTGGAAGAGTGTTCATGTTTCGGGGTTAAAAAACAACGTCGTATTCCTTAGGGTGAATATAAACATAATTACAGTGAAACAAAGTAACTAAACAGTCTTTGGTGTTTGATAGTTGGTTTGAAAGTCGTTTGTTTTCTTTCACCAGATACACAAAGCATCTTCCTTGTTAGTGTAATCGCATTTTCTTGTATTGTGGTCGTGTTGCTCATTATAATTTGTGGGCTGATGTGGCAGCGGAGACGAGTTGTTCCTAATAGGAGGACACGAAGTAAAGAAAAAGTTGACTTTGATGGCGTCAAATCTTCACCTGATCAACAGCGACGTGACCAGCACGCTTCAGACCCGGATTTATATATGGAACTCAAACCCAGGCCTTCGAACCAGGAGTCTCATGTTCCTACTGAGTATCAGTCGTTACAGGAAAACCCCGAGAACCCCGAATATTACAATGTGGTGCTTCAGAAAGAAAATGGCAGGAAACAAAATGAAGTAGTGTATGAGGAATTATGCTAATCACTCAACTAATTTTGTATCCTTTTGGTTCGGATTGTCCATCTTGTGTTATATACTCTGCTTAGTTATAATTATGCGCATGTTAATTTGTTCTGTATCGATCTAATGGAAGACAGATGCATAGATGACGTCAGCTTAAACAACATCTTGCTTCTTCACTATAAAAACAAAGAGATTCCATGTTGCCGTGAGTCTGTTACTTAATAAGTCACAGAAGACGTCAAAATGTGCTACGAGGATCAGTGCCAGACCCGACTGCGCTTCGTGTTCCACTCTTTAGTTCTCACCGCATTTTGACGTCATCTGTGATCCATAACAGAACAGACACACGCCTACATGGAATCTAATTGTTAATTAGAAACGGTACTTCGGTTTATAAAAGACTTTGTTCTTGTCTCGCTTAAAGAAGCACTTAGTAATTTGGCAATCAAATGCATACGTTTGACGTTTTCTACTCGTTATCGTCATGATCACTCTTACTATCGCAGTGGCGCATAGAGTGCGGTTATCTGATATAGCTGTAAGGAAAATATACGAGATACACTGATAACACTAGCTTACCCAATAGATCCTGTTTGCGAATGTATTCTGTTTACTACAAGAACTTTGTTAGTTTGTGATCAAGGCAGTTTTAAGTAAGGCCTTAAAGACTTCTTCAACGTGCAGTAACCTTTGATTTGGTCCATTTGAAATTAATTTCCTATATCTGTCTTATATTTTACATGTATCTGTATAATTTTATCTTTTACTATTGATGCATGTGAAATGCCATAAGATGGAATCGTGCATAGCCAGATCTTAAAATTTAGTTATAACCTCGAATAAGAATTAAATGAAATTCATAACTTTGGGCGAGGTCCCCAAACTAAACGAAACCTCTGAAAAGACGATGGCACATGTACATAAACTCACTTTTCTTAATGAATCCCTGATATTAAGTGCGATTTAATCTACAACATCTTACATAGTAAGCAGCTCGAGAATTAGAATTCAACTTAAAGTGTGCTCTGAACCAGCAGTAAAAATGAAAGAATTAATTATGCCATTTTTGTTAGAGTCATTAGATGCAAATATAGAAAACAAAGCCTGACAATGTCACATTTTTTTTACCAGTACTGAAAGTTGTTCCTTATATTTTACCCCTTGAGAAGGGTTCTCTTTTCTGAGTCATTTATCGGACATAAGGAACGTTTTCATTATATTTTTGAGTAAATTCTTCTCAACTGTAAAGACAATGTATTGCAATTGAAAAATGTTAAGCAACAGAGTATTATTGGTAGGTGTTTGTAGATGAGAGAATGGAAGAGAGTAAAATGTTTTTTCTCCATCAGATATTTTTAACTTATAAAGTATTTACTGATTGAAGAAAATGCTTGGAGAAGTTTTTCCGAAGCAATAACATTTTAGTAAGCATTTAAAATGCACAGAACTTGAGCAACAGAACAGTTGTAGCTAAGGGAATAAAGCGTTTTAACAAAAAGATTTGCCTGACCTTGGTATGTCATCCACTTCTTTTCATGCGATAACATTTCCTTGTCAAGTATATATTGTTAAAAATAATTTCCTAACACTCGCTGTTTTGTTGTCCCTTTCTTTATTCACTCTTACTACTCAAGTTATTACAACGGGGAGTAGCTCTGATCTCTCGAAAAAAGTGAGGGTCACCGCTTATAAAGGTGAAACTTTCGGAGCTGTCAATCTCTAACCTTCGTCATACTTTTACACTTAAATAGCGAATCACGTTGGGCTACGCAGAACGGAGTTCGCATACTAAATAACTACCTTCGCGATATTTATGCTTTACGAAATGTCTTTCGAACTTAAATTTCCTAGTCTTACAGTCAAGTTTGGGCAAAACAAAAACAAGATTAACAATATAAATATTATAATAAACTTAATAACGGAATTAAATTCATACTTGAAAAAGTATCCTAAAAGAAAATTGTCTCGAAGGCTGTTGCATAACACCAGAATAAACGCGAAATTCGGAAAAGAAAGGACGTACCCAAGGTACCGCCCCTAAGAAAGCTACGTGCTATTCACATTAGTTATCTAATTACAAATTCAGTGCAAAAGATAAAAATACTTCACGTTTACACCTTAAGTCACCTCTAAAAAAAAGAGGTGTCGAACATGTTAAATTAAAACTAAAAACTATTTTCCTGATCGGGAATTCAACATAGATTTAGCCTAAAAACGAAAATATTAAATAAATAAAAGTATAAAAGAAAGTTTCGTAGAAAAGGTTGTGGTTATTCATCGTGGTAAATAACGATAAAAACTAAGATTTTCGTGTGTTTCACGATGTAGTCGCGTGTGATGTAGATCGCGACATAAGGTAAAACCGCAGTAGCTTTAAACTCGTCGGTGGGTTCGGCACTGTTGTTCGCTTTTCCGGTCTTGGTAAGTTTCTGCAAGAAAGAAAAAGGATAACCATTAGAAACCAGAACAGAAGACAGATATTTTTTCTCCTCGGAGATGACAGAGGGTTTCGTTACGAGACATTTGGCGCGCTCGTAAAGGCACTTAACAATACCGCGTTTTACTGATTGAGGTTGGTGTGAATCATACGCCAGGTATTGATCGGTACGCGTGGGCTTCCTGTATACGCTGGTGGTGAGGCGGCCGTCAGGTTCTCTTAAAACTGCGGTGTCTAGGAAGGCGAGTTTGTTGTCTTTCTCTGTCTCCATGGTGAAGCGGATGGAAGGCTGCTGATTGTTTAAATCCTGTAAGAAGTCATCTACGTTTTCGCGATCCAGGATGGTAAAGGTATCGTCCACGTAGCGTTTCCAGATCCTAGGCTCGTAGGACGATGTAGTTATCGCCTGTTCTTCGAAACTCTCCATTTAGAGGTTAGCAATAACAGCGGAAAGCGGACTCCCCATGGCAGCGCCGTATTTTTGCTCATAAATCGATCCGTTATACTGGAAGTATGCGGATCTTAATACGAAAGTCAAAAGGTCGGCGATCTGTGCAGGCGTAAGCGTGGTGCGGTCTGCAAGGTTTGGGTCGTTCTCGAGTTTCTGCAGTGCGGTTTGTACAGCGGCGTCGATTGGAACGGATTCTACGTCGAAAGATACCATGATCTCGTTGTCTAAGATCATCTCATTGCTGACGGTGGATACGAAGTGGGCTGAATTGGTCACCGTGTACTCCGACTTTCCTGTTAAAGGAGACAGAATGTTGGCTAAGTAAGTGGATAAATCATATGCAAAGGTATTTACACACGACACGATCGGTCTTAGCCTAACATCACGAAGGAGATGCGAGATGCACTTAAAAGCCTGAAAGAAGACGAGTCCATCATGGTTCTCCCAGCGGACAAAGGGCGCGCGCTAGCGTAGTCATGGACACCGACACATACCGAGCTAAGATGTCTACGCTTATTGAGAACGGACCGTACCAGCTCCTCAACAAAGATCCGACAGATCGTCTGACCCGCAAGTTGTCTGAAAAGCTGCTTACTCTGAAGCGAAGCGGATATCTACCAGAGGCCCTTTACAACAAGATCAGACCCCGACACAAACAGCCGCCTAGAATCTACGGTTTACCGAAGATCCATTAGGCCGATGTACCGCTTAGACTGATCGTGTCGTGCGTAAACACCTTTGCATATGATTTATCTGCTTACTTAGCCAACATTCCGGTTTCTAATGGTTATCCTTTTTCTTTCTTGCAGAAACGTACCAAGACCGGAAAACCGAACAACAGTGCCGAACCCACTAATTAGTTTAAAGCTACTGCGGTTTTACCTTATGTCAAAGGTCTGTCCGAACAGCTTCGCCGTTGCCTACAACAACAAGGCTTACGCGCTGTTTTCAAGTCGGAGACTACGTTAAGATCTCAGCTAGTACGACCAAAAGACGCTGTCGACCCGGCTAAACAAGATAGCGCATGACCAGTCGACCTTATCGCCTGAAGAAGACTAGCAGTATGCAGTCGAAACGTCGTGATTTACATCACACGTGACTACATCGTGAGATAAACGAAAAACTTCGCTTTTATTTTTAAAAGAAAGTTATTTCCAAGAAATTCCTGTACGAGATCAATTTTTATAAAATAAAGTCATTTTCTTAATAATTTTTTTTCAACAACATAATAAAAATATACCGGTAACTAGCTGCAAACCGCAGTTTACGCAAAAACATCTGTCTCCATGTCAATTTCTCGATTATAATAAAAAAGTAACCAAACTCTATCTATAAAATAAAACCGCCTAAAAAAGTAAAAAAATTATCAACTGGCTTATTATAATTCTTACCGAATAGCTTATACTAACATATCTTTTCCATCTATTTTCACGTTCAAATAAGTCAAAAATCACCCAGAATAAAAATTCTTACTAAATGCCAATTTTGTCTTTTAACAATATTGTCGAAAACCAGACATGCGACACAAAACTCCGTCTATTTAATATTCAGTCTTAGTCAGGGTTCAGTTGCTAAAAATATTCACCGTCGCACTTCCACTTGTCACACGTTTTGCCTGTTACGCAGCTTGTTGCCAAATACCGTTACTAGTTCGGATGCAATATCATCCAGTAACAGCCCTTATTTTCTACATTTGATGAGGTTCCCTATTTTGGTAGATATGCATGGGAATTTGCACGACCGGTTAGCGCGAGCAGTGCAATCGAAGGACTCTACCTACCCTTGAACCTTTTTTTTCACCTTCATTTCGATATTACTAGACCCAGTTTTTCTGTTGTCTTAGTACCACTGACCCCTGCTTGCTAAGTACTGTCACAGAAGAACACTAGTTATACTCTTTTATTCCGAGTAATTGATTGATAGAAACTCTATTGATCTACTGTGGAGTTTGTCTGATTATTGCTGCACTTAATAATCTAATAATGTTTCTCGAAAATGATTACTGAAAAACCATTTTCAAGAAATCCAATTAAAATTACATTTTTCAGCAGCTCTCGCACTAAAGACAATTTTTCTTTCTCCATCCTTGTCGTTTTATTTCTTATTTTTAGGATTTGTTTGAAGAAAGTGATTGCATGCGGGAACCCTAAAACTTCAAGAATTTATGTCCTAACTATAGCTAACCTTGCCTTCGTCGAGTCTCTTTTTTGTTACCCTCTTTGGATAGGCACCCTCTGGTATCAGACTTCAGGAGTTTTGTGTTTCATTTCGTGTCACTTTTCACTTCAAGAATACACCAGAGCAGGCCTGACACCAGAGATGTTGTATTGTATTGTTTTGTTTTTCTTCCCACCCAGCCTCCCACCCTGGGTGATTTTGCGTTATGTCATAGGGTTGCAAAGAGGTTTATTGGGCATATAATTGAATGTTGTTTACTTTTCGTTTGTATTCTTAATAAACTTCTGTGCCAAAAAGCGAATTGTTATTTATTTGTATCAGGGGGCGTAATTGGGGAATTCGAAGTTATTTTTTATGTCGGTCGATGATTTAGTCGGTTCTGAGTTCCTCTGCATACATGGGTATGTGGAGATCTGAGAATGTAAACTAACTGCCATGTCATCTTTGACAAGGTAATTAAATTTTAACTCTTAAGCTGGTTAAGAACTGAAATCAGCTGAAATATAAGCTACAGCCCACGGCATTGTGGGAAATATGAACAAATTCAGGCTACTGTCATTTTGTTATGGGACGAAACTACTCGGCCTACGAAGAGTCTGATTGTTTTGCGGGAACCTCGGACGATATTGCTACTAATCATACAAACCCAAGTTTAGATAGTGAAGAGACAATCTATTTCGGATGAGCTTTCTGTTACAAACGAAAGGTCAAGTAAAACGATCGTGATACACGCATATCGTGACTCACTCAAATCGCGACATGGCGCAATTTAATCTTTGTTTCCGGGTAGCTTTTCTCGCTGTACTTCTTCCACTGACTTCAGGTGGGCACCATATCATTTTAAATCTATTAGAAAGGTCTATTTTTATGTTAAAAATTTCAGGATACTTGATCAGAGATTTCTTTCAGTTATGAGTGCTGTAGCTCAAGGCTTTCTCATACGGTCGCAGGTTAGTTCTCAATGCGGACAGCATTAATATCAGAAAGAAACGAGGGTTCCTCGGGATTTTGTGAGGAAAATGTCATTATGTCAGAATGGTACAGTTGAAAATCTACCTGTTTTATACATCAAGCTCAATTTGGAAGCATGGGGAATCATACGAATGAAATTAAACTTCGAATTGTTCAGCAATCAGAAATACAGACAGTTCTGAAACTATTGAGTTTGAACGAAGAAATCGAGTGGTAAGATCTGCTGCAGTTTCAGGTTAAAGAACTCTTGGAATTTATTCCACCTTTCCTATCTACCTTAAAACTTCTAATTTTGACCAGTCTGTATATATCTACCTTGTGCTCCCAAAATTGTACCTTTACACTGAAATTCAACTTCTCTTTGCTCCAAGGAAGGGTTAATGACCCAGGTTTCTCAAATTCACTGCAACAATTTCTTTTCCTTTATTTATATTTTGCTTCAATGCCTTTGATGCAGCACAGCAGTTTTTCAAAACTTGAATCTTTCTTCATTTTCTTTAAAAATGGACGCCATCCAAAATGATACCCCATGTATCCAACCATTATTGAATGTTACTATATTTATTAGGAATGTGTTATAGGGCAAATGAAAATATTGTTTCTATAGGGGCTTGTGTTGATTTTTACCTTGGAATGGAAAGTGGAACAATTCCAGATAGTGATATAACTGCTTCTTCAGTACAAAGTGCCAACACACCAGCCAAGAATGGTCGACTAAACTACACATCAGGATCATCATGGTGTGCAGGAACAGGTGACACTAACCCATATCTACAGATTGATCTAAAGACACTGCATATCGTCTGTGCTGTGTCTACTCAAGGGAATTCTAAAGCAGATCAGTGGGTGAAGACCTACAAACTACAATTATCCACTGATGGGACAACTTGGACAAACTATACCGAGTTAGGTGGGCAGGCTAAGGTATGTCATATGGGCTGGTTGAGAATTATATGATATCTTGCCTCAATCACTGTTCCTGAGTTTTGATAATATTGATGCATTTACATCAAATTGGCTACCAAAGGAGCTTTAGGTATGCTGAGGATTATTTTTACAATAACAATTCAACAAGTATTCTCTGCATGCTCAGAAAATATCATGAGTTTTGTGTATATATTTTTCATTCAGCAAATGATATTTTGCATGTCTGAATTTGCAGTCAAAGAGGGGGCTGTCCTGGTGTACCGGTACACGGGGGAATTCCTATTGTTTTCACATCCATACATGGAGTTGTGACGCAGTTCGTTAATGTTTCGTTCCTTTGTGTACCGGTACACGAGGACACAACCTCAAAGAGTACCAGGAAGAAATGG
Organism: Pocillopora damicornis; assembly: GCF_964200805.1. NCBI lineage: Eukaryota > Metazoa > Cnidaria > Anthozoa > Scleractinia > Pocilloporidae > Pocillopora > Pocillopora damicornis. Next base: position 3,968,199 of record NC_142680.1, read on the forward strand.
ACTGGGAATCTAGCAAATTGTTTTGAACTACAATATTCCACTAAATATTTACAGTGTGAAATAGCTTGTCAAAGGAGTGCTGAATAAATTATTTCTAATTACTGAGAGATTGCTGCTCTCAATCCAAGAAGTAATGAAATGATTGTCACGGGTAAACTACAGTTGTGAAATTAGATAGAGTTCACCTCTGATGGTCAGTGAGCTATTTTTTATAATCCAGTGGTCAAAATATGATTTTTTCATGTTTACTTAGTAACCCTGTCCATATAGACCTCTTCCATAAATGTTAGGCCTAATTCCTACATCTACATTTGTATTTTTCTGTTTGTATGAAGATTAATTTAGCCACCTAGCCCAACCATTGTGGTAACAATAAAAGTATCTCCTGTCATAAACAAGAGGTAAAGTAATAATGATTACTTTCACTAGGATGAGGAGTTACAATTATGGAACTCTATAATGAGTTATAATTATTTTCCTAAGGTTTTAGAGGGAAATAAGGATAGAAACTCAAATGTCAAACATGTTGTATATGGAGTGTTAACAAGATATTTGCAATTCCTGCCACAAACACACCAGGGTGAGGTGTGTATGAGAACAGAGGTGTTTGGGGTGAAACAGACACCAAGTAAGTTTAAAAACTATTGTGTGATGTGATCTTTGCATTTGTTAATCTATGAACAAAGGTTCAAACCTTGTGGTTTTGTTATTTGGATAGGTAGCTTTAATAATACAAACCAGTCTTTGAGTGCTTGAGGAAAAAAACCCAGCCATTGTGATGAGCTTCTTATGCTTATCAATTCAGCCAGGATGCACCAATTTCTGCTTTATACATTGTGGTGGATAGTTTTATTGTTGGGGCCTGTAGGGTTTTGAGCTGAGGATTGCAAAAAAAAATTCCAACATACCACAAACTTTCCTTGATGATATTGTACAAGTGCATGGAGTTCCTCATGTCGCATCTTCACTTCTTTTACAGTGAAAGCTGGTCAGAAAAGTTAGGGATCCATTCTGGGCAATCACCTAGTTCGAGCAGCACAGTCCCTCATTTCATGACACCTGTTTGCAGCATTCATTTGGTTATTTTGTAAACAGTTACAGCATCATTTTTTTTCCATTGACTATTTTTTGGTATTTTTCATTAATATCCTACAGATTGTTTAGAAGTTGAAAAAACATACATGAAATATTGTGAGATGTGAAGGTTAACTTTAAAATTGTTACATTGCAGCATGTGATTCACAGGCAATTGGTTTGGCTAGCAGTGGTAGAATTCCAGGTGACAGCTTCTCAGCCAGTTCAGTATTTAAAGCCAGATATGCAGCTAAATTTGGTCGTCTTAATGGAACAGGGGCATGGGAACCTAAGACTACTACTGATCCTGATGACTACCTACAAATTGACCTTCTCTATGAGTATGTTATCTGTGCTGTTGCTACTCAAAGAAATCCACCAACCCAATCACCAACTGCTCAAGAATGGACCACAGAGTACAAACTGAGGTTTTCTTTGAATGGTACCACCTTTCTCCCTTATAAAGAAAATAAAATTGACAAGGTTGGTATGTCATGCTCTCATATACAAGTATTCATAACAGCAAAAATTAATACTTTTAGTACAAAACTAAAGCTATCTAAAAGAACAACCAAATTTGCTTAGACATGTCATAGAATATTAACAATATTCACCAATGCTAACATTACCCACAATATACTTATGTTGCTTACAAACCATATCAACATTATTTTCAAAAATTAATGGTAACATTTTCTAATCAATTACATGTACATGTTAGGCTCAATATGATTTTAATTTGATCTCATTTCCCAAATGACAGTAAACAATTAACTATGCCAAGTTTCAATAAATCAATATCACTTTTTGTATAACAGGCCTTCCCAGGAAATTCAGGAAAAACTGACACAGTGAAAAACAGTTTAAAGGAATTTGCAAGTGCAAAGTTTATATGCTTTCTGCCAACAAAGTATAATGTGTTCAAGGTTCTGAGAGTGGAGGCTTATGGAATACTTTTCACTAAAGGTATTTATTTGTTCTCATTTTTGTCCCTCTGATACAAAATGAAGTCACAATAACTAATTATTATGGAAAGTAAGACAGGATTGGGCAATTTACATTTACGAGGGCGTTGTTATTGACGAATATCAAAAGTAGATGTCGAAGATGGCCATGAAATACCTATAAACAAAGTTGTGAAGCCTAAATCATAAAGAACATAATGGGGAAAATATTGTAAATGGATAAACAAAGTCATTGCCCAGATTATCCTCCACACTGCTATCAATCAATATATATTGCCCATTAGGTTACCATGGCTGTTAATGACATGTTCGTCTTTTAAACTTCACATCAATTATCATTGATGAATTCAAGCATACATCTCTTGTTGTCATTACAGTTCCATCACAACCTCCCACTGCCTTCCAGTTGACTGCAAGCTCTTCTACGAACATCACAGCCTCCTGGCAGTTACCACCAGTCATGGCCAGACATGGAAACATTGCATGGTTTAAATTGTTTTACAAAAAGAAAGGTTGTGGTGGAGCAGCAACAACCTTGTCTATTAGCAATGGAGCAACATTAAGTAGGACTGTTATTGGGCTTGATTAGTACACAGAATATGAATTTCAAGTTTTGGCCTTCACTTCTGATGGCAATGGACCAAAAAGTTCTGTGGAAGTGAAAAGAACAATGGAAGATGGTATGTGATAGTCCAGGGACAATGGAAAAACTGAACCTTATTTTTTGAATTTGCATCTTCATTGCGTGTTTATTAGATACCGATCTCATAATGAGTAGGCTAAACAATTGAATAGTTTGGAATCAATTGATTACTTTAACTTATCAAAACACAAGCATTTATATTCATGTGGCAAGTTAAGATCTGATAGAAGTTTTAATAAATTTCTATAGCTTATAAAATTAATTAAAAACACTACTGCGCAATTGCAGCTCCCTCACAACCTCCATCTAACTTCAGTGTAATTCCAACCTCCTCTACTGGTGTAACAGCATCATGGCAACTGCCACCAGCCAACTCCTGGAATGGATTAATTAAAGGATTCAAATTGTTTTACAAAAGGAAAGACTCATCAGGCTCAGGCACCATTCTTTCTATCAACAATGAATCAACTTTAAACAAGAATGTCATTGGGCTTTATAAGTACACAGAGTATGAATTTCAAGTGTTGGCCTTTACTTCTGCTGGTGATGGTGTAAACAGCTCTGTTGTTGTTCAGAGAACAAAAGAAGATGGTTAGAGCAACTTTTTGTTTTATATTCTAAAATTATCATGACTTATGAAGGTCAGGTACACATGCCTTTCTCTTACAGTTTTCTGAAGTGAAATGAAAAGTGAAAATAACTAATTTAGCTGTTTTGAGTGGGGAATGGCCATGATTTAACACACTGATATATCAGTGAGGCATGAGTGGTTTGGTAATTATTTGAAGATACACTAACAGAATGTAAGCATTCTGATTTGCTATCAAACCATAACTATTTTCTCGTGAAATTTTTACATGCAAGTAAATATTAGCAATTGTGTTGGCTGTTATTAGGTTAGGTTTCCTTCCGTGTGGATTTAGATCTTGATGGTGCACCCGTAATTGCGTCGCAAATTTATAGCAGTTTTTGGATTTGATTTGGGGTTTTTTTTGGCAAAAATGTTTAAAAAAAAAGACAAACACAAAAGTAACAACAACAAAATGACTGGCAGGTTTTCAGAAAGTAACAACTTTTTAATTCAAAGTTTGAAGGAGAGTGCTCAAAACAGGAACACCCAACAAAGCAAAAACAACTGGCTAAAAGTCTAGAAGACTCGGCTTCCCAAAATGACTATGACAGAAGTATTGGAACATACAAAATTCTCGAGAAGTTTATTTAACTGTCCGTACTAAAGATGGAGAGACCATAAGAGTGATAGCCTTCGTGTACTGGTTGCTGCTACTAAGTGATTATTCTATTAATAATAATAAGAACAGGACGATCTTAGTGACTTGTTTTGTCGTTAGGATAGCTATAATTTTTTTTTTATAATCGTATGGAACTTCTGAATTGCAGTTCCTTCACTGCCTCCTAGTGGCTTTACTCTGGCTGCAACTACTTCTGAAAGTATAACAGTATCTTGGCGATTACCACCAGAAGACTCCAGGAATGGAATCATCAAGGGATATAAATTGTTCTTCAAAAAGAAAGGCTCTTCAGGGGCAGGAAGCATGCAGCTCATTACTAGACAGACAATTCACACTAAATAAGTCGCTGGGCTTGATAAGTACACAGAATATGAATTTCAAGTATTAGCATTCACTTCTGTTGGGGATGGACCAAACAGTACCGCTATTTTTAAGAAAACAAAGGAGGCTGGTAAGGAACAGAATTCTATCTAAGTCCTATTTCCATGAAACTCAGAAAAACATGGATGCCACAAATGTCTCTAAAATGGTATTCAGCCTAAATGGAGAGATGAAGCAGTCTTGTCAAAACTTATGTAATTTAATTGTTTGTTTGCCAGATCTCTGATGTAATAGCTAGATCTCAACACGATCAACATTCCAAAGATAAAATTTTATTTCAAGTGTTTATGGCTTCCTGAATTTTATAAAGACACCTGCCCCAGTACATGCATGGTCATAATATTACAACATACCATTTTGTTACCTATTAATCTTTTTATTTTCAAAAAAATCGTGAGATTAGGGACCCGTGTAAATCTGTTTTCACAAACATTAACCACGAAAAACTTAATATACTGACTAGCAGTGAGGGAAAGCGCTATGTTGCCAAAAGGTAGGAGAAAACAGGAGTCACTGGGGTAGGAAAGGGTCAGCTCCTCCTGAGGATCTATTTGAAAAAATTGACCATATCCTTAAGCTGTAAGCGCAAGTAGACGGTGTCATGAACTCATGTATAGTACTGTTTTAGTGCAAAGGTACATGTTAAACTGTTTTCAGTTTCGTTTTGGTAAAATGATTGCTTTTGTTTAGTGTGATTGGAAACTATTGTTATGGAAAATTAAAATCAGTTGGGCCGATTCTGAGACTAACTGTTTTTAATGTAATTGCATGTACAATTCAGACATGTTTAAAAGTGAATTTGCCTCCTTCTCAGAGAGGCATTAATATCGTTCTGTTTAGTTTATGTTTTTGGCCAAACTGCAAATTTAAAGTCTGTCGAAATATGCCCGTTCTATTTTCGCAAATTAAAGTTCTGGTGAAAATAAGTAATAATAAGGTTCGTCCAAATGTTTAATTTCATGAAGCATCTATTAGGATACCAGTTAGGTGTGGTGTTGGCAATGTTGAAAGTGATGAATAAGAGAGATAAGGTCATAATTATATTGAAATTTTTTTCCCATTTTATGGCAATCGGATTCTTTTACCGCGAGGTCGTAGCTTTTATTGCCATGCTTAAAGACCTAAAATACGAAGGTTTCATTTATTAAAAAACATAGGAACATAATTATTACTTTTAGCTGCAATACCCATGCAAGGGAAGAGCGGCGATTTTTCTAATAATATATTTTTTTACAGCTTAAGAATTGGTTAGAAACTCTTTTATCCTGCAGTTTAGTTGTACATTGCCATGTAAGGTGTGTCAATTAGAAGAAAAATCAGTTTTTAAGTGTTAAAGGTTGAGGCTGCAGAGTCCAGTTATTGAGGAAAATGAAGGTCAGTCTGATTCATTAATTTAAGTTGGTAATTAAAACATGATTGCTCAATTGCAGCTCCCTCACAACCGCCCTCTCAGTTCACTGTATTTGTGAACTCTTCAACCAGCATCACAGCTTCATGGCAGTTACCTCCAGTAGGCTCCAGACATGGAATCGTCAAAGGATATAAAATATTCTATAAAAAGAAAGGCTCAGGTTTTGCAACCACCCTGACACTAGACAATGGAAACACATCAAGAAGAGTTACCAAGCTTGATGAATACACTGAATATGAATTTCAAGTGTTGGCCTTCACTTCTGCTGGTGATGGACCTAACAGTTCTTCTGTTTTCATGACAACAATGGAAGATGGTGGGAACTGTTAATTCTTTAACCAACATTTTAATAAACTCTACCATTATAGTTGTTGAGATAAGGGTGATTTTACTGATCGATTCAAGTTGCTACCTTTCAAATGTAGACTCCAGGCTCAAATAGCTCACCTCGCCTCTTCAATTGCTTTTTTCGTGATACTGAGAAGATTTCCTTTTTCATGCGTTGGATTAAATCAACTCTTAACAGCTTCTTTTGAAGACCTGAGATGTATAGTAATTTTTAGATGATCCTTAAGGAAGCGCCAGTTCCTTTCACACAAAAATATGGTAGCAGTACATCTTCACGTTAAATGTGTCCTAAATGCTGCAACATGGCTGGAATTAATTGTTATTTAATACACATACATCGTTATTATTTTCTGTATCATTCTGTATTCTTCCAGCTCCTAGTGCACCTATATCTTTGTCTTCTGTTGATGTGCCACCCAGCAATTTGCATGGTCCAAGAATAACCTTGACCTGGAGTGAGCCTGCAGAGCCAAATAGAGTTATCAGAAGTTACACTTTGTTTTACAGCCACGATGGAGTTGCACCAAGAGAGATTTCTGGAATAGGCAAAGATGCATTGAATCACACGCTCGATGTGTTAGGTGGAGTGACTTATCGGTTTTATGTCAGAGCTGTGACTATTAAACCTGGACCAAATAGGACGATTACTGTAATGTCCAGGGAATATGGTAAGCTTGTTATATTTAAGTGAATTTCAAAGCACTTAAACACTTTTACACGACATTGTGAAACAACACGAAAAGACCTCATCTGGTTGATTATCACTCGTATTGAAAAATAATTTGATTTCAAACATCTATTTTGTCTGTTTTATTTGATCTGCTCACCTTGAAAAGTAGTGTCTTGCATTACCATAAAACTCTTAAAGTGTGTCTAATACATAAAAACGTTCTTCCTATGAGTTAAAATGTTGCGTAGCACGAATTACCGATCAACTCCAGTTTTAACGCAGGTACAATAACTTATGTTTCAACTGAGGCATAGTAGTATGGTTTTCTTTGCTGATTTCCCTTCTTTTTTTTTTTTGTATTTCCTTTTTGGACTAGAACATTTAAGTGTCTGTTCCAGAGTGTATTTATGTCTAATATTTTGTTGTGTATTTTTCACATGGGAATATTGGAAGAAAGAAGAATTCCATTCTAGTCTTAGGTTGGGTTAATTTTTCATCCAGGAGTTATTTTACTTTATGAAAATTATTTCTCGTGTTTGTGAAATAGAGCCCAGTCGTGGACCAGAAGGGATATCCTCATCCGCAGTGAACTCCAGAAAAATCAATATAACTTGGCTTGGACTGTCGAAGTCAGGCTTAGTGTAGAAGAAAACTGTACAGAGATTCAGTCTTCATATCCTACAACTATTAACACCACCGCTACTTATATTCTCGTGACTGGACTCTCCTTGTGTGCCAAGTATGCAGTGTCTGTAAGAGGCTACACTGCAGTGGGGCCCGGTCCCTAAAGCAGATCTGTTATGGAACAGATATTTCGTAAGTAATTCAATAAAATGCCTCGATGGTGCTTTTTATCCTCGGGTTGAGCTTTGAAAAGGGATATGTAATCTATGTTTATCAAACCTCAGGTAATCCCGTCATCAAAGACCTCCCAAAAAGAACCGTTGTAGCACTTAACGAACTGGTAGTGTTGACATGTGAGGTAAATGGAGACTCTGAAGTTTCTGTAACCTGGACTAAGGATGGACTCACCAGTATACCTCGCGCTCAGTTCAAAAACAGTGGCAAAATACTTGTTATACAGAATGTTGTTCCTGGTGACAGTGGCGTTTATGAATGCATAGCTATGAACAGATTTGGAGAGAGCCGTACAGCTTCGACGCTCATTGTCGCTGGTACGTAGAAACTGACTCCCATGAAAAATTGCGTATTAATTGCGTAATAATTTACTTCCTTTAAGTAAATCCGTGGAAGAACAGGTGTCTGTTTAGGTATTAAGTGAAAGAGGTAGCAAAGTTTTTCCAAAGGTCATGATCAACAAATGTTCTACAAAACACTAATATCGTCACCTTGACAACTTGTTTGCACCCCTTCTTCAGGCAGTTGTTGGCAGGTCACTGACATATCTCTCTGTGAACTCAAACTAATCAAATGTTTGAAAATGGGAAGAAAGGTGAAAAAACACAACAACGACGACCGAGAGAACTAACTATTGTGCAAGCTAAAAACCACATCATGATGGAGTTCTTGGATCTTCCTTGCAGGATTTTAGATACAGGTGACAGCCTGAATTTATTTTGGCCTCTTTACGCTTTCTTTTCTTCACACACAGTGCCACCCAGCATTATAAAAGAAGTTTCGCCTTCTTCAGTGATGTGTGAAAAGCAAACTCTGTGTCTTGTCTCGTGTCAAGCAACAAGTTATATTCCATTTAACTACTCATGGACGAAAGATGGCCAGGTTCCCACTGGTGATGGCATCAAGTTAATGAATAACAGTATCGTTGTTACGCCACGGGATGCACAAGATTATGGGCAGTATGTGTGTCACGCTTCAAACAGCTTTGGATCAACAAAGTACAAAATCACTCTACTTGCTCCTAAGGATATTCAATGTAATGACGGTAAATATTCCTCCTCACAATTCAAATGCGCTTAAAATTTTTCGTCTCACAAAGTTTGGAAAGCTTAGTATTCTGAGGTCTGAGCTGGCGTTTTCCGAGCTGCTGATGATAACTGTTTGTACAGGTTTAATAATATTGGTATCAAAAGCAAAATTATGTGGTGGTCTCAGACGCCAACGCTGTTTAGTGTGAAGGTACTTTTGTCTCTTCCGTACGAACATTATTTGGGTGCGCAATGCATGTATCAAAGTTTGCCTGTTAGATTGTAACTAAGGCGAAATACAGCTACCAATGTTTAAAAGACTCAAAAGTAAAATCTGACCGTGTCTTTCCACATAATACAGGTTCTATATTTTTGGGGGTGATATACATTGTAGTTGACCCGAAGAGATGTTCGAGAAATTTGTAGCATACAACGAAATTTGTATGATTTTAGGAAATTTTGTACGAAACAATTAAGAACGATCTCTAGGGACGCTACGAGAAAGTTTGAAACTGTGTTCTCGTTTCGAGGTAAGAGAAACGTCATATTTTTTAGTGTGAAGGAGAACATTATTGCCTCGAAACAAGAAACTCAGTAGAACATTAGGAATTTTTAATTTACTTAGTCTAGGTTATTAGTGTTTGATAGTTTGGTTTTTTCCCTTTTGGCAAGGTACACAAAGCATCCTTCTAGCTATTGTCATCGCATTGTGTTGCCTTGTGGTTGTGTCACTCATTATGAATGGTGTGCTCATATGGCAGCGGAGACGAGCTGTCAAATCTTCACCCGATCAACAGTCAAGCGATCAACAAGCTTCAGTCCCGAGTTTATATATGGAACTCAAACCTAGGCCTATGAACCAGCAGTCTCATGAACCAACTGAGTATCAGTCGTTACAGGAAAAACCCGGAAATCCCGGATATTGCAATGTGGTATTTCAGAGAGAAAAAGGTGGGAAACAAAATGATGAAATTTATGAGGAAATATGAAAACCCTACAGAAGATGTTCTTGTCTCGCTAAAAGGAGCTTTGAGTACTTTGGTAATACTATACACGGCACGCATTTGAAGTTTCGACCTACTCACCGTTGTCACGGTTACTGTTACTATCATGATTTCGCGTACGGTGCGGTTATCTATCATCTATGAAGAAAAAACATATGATCACAATTGCTTCCTCAGTATATGCAGCTAGGGAGTGCAGTCTGTTTACTTCAAGAACAGACATTGCTGCAATTGGTTTCTCATCAAAGTACTTTCATGGTCATTTTAAGGCAGTGGAGCCTTACGGGCCTCCTTAGCTTGTAACAACCTTTGATTGGGTCAGTTCGAATTCAATACTAAAATCTTTGTTATATTTACATGTATCCATGTAACTACGGTATATATTTTGCATTTGATTTGTGTAAAATGCTATACGAGGAATCACATATACCTGGATCGGAGCATTTAGTTATAACCTCGAACGAGAGATAAATGAAATTCTAAACTTTGTGCGAGACTCTTAAAAGACGATCACACGTAAAATTACTTGGCATAACAAAACCCTGTTAATTTTTTCCTAATTTTCTTTTGGCAGCATGAAAATTCGAGGCCCCGTCCACACGTATCCGGATAAATTTGAAAACGGATCGTTTTTGGTGTCCACACGTAAACGTCAAACAATGCCGTGATGAACTGAACAAAATGTGCAAAATTGAACCACTAAATGCTAGGTTTGAAGGGGCCAAAGTAACTTTTGTTGAAACAGTGTTTAAAATACACATCTCTGATTTCCTGAATCAAAACAGTGACTTTGACCCCATCACTGATAAAAATCAAAATCAAAATCATCACGTCATCGTTTTCAAATCGTTTTCAAATTTATCCGGATAAGGCGTCCACACGGAGACGCTTAGCCAGCGTTTTCAAATTTATCCACTCTGGAGAGCGTTTTCAAATTTATCCGTTTTCGGTGTGTGAAAACGCCGTTTACGTGTGGACGGAAACCGTAACCGTATAAATATTTATCCGTTTTCAAATTTATCCGGATACGTGTGGACGGGGCCTGAATTTAATTCAAGGTGGGTTCTGAGCCAGAAGTAACAATTAAAAATAGAAAATTATTTTTGGATATGTTAAGAGTCGTCAGATGTAAACATAGAGCAAAACGTTAAAACTTGATATTTTCAACCATAATTGACAGTTGTTCCTTATATTTTATATTTTTAAAGAGGTTTCTATTGTTTGAGTCATTTATTGGAAATTGTGAACGTTTTCAATGTATTTTTATAAACCGTAAATTCTTCTTAACTGTAAACACAATATATTGTTGTTCACTTTTACCCTAAAGTAATGCAATAATTTTAGACTTCAGAATATTACTGTGTAGTGTTTGAAGATAAATAGAAGATTGTAGAGTATTTGCGCCTCAAACAATTTTCAAGATAATAGAGTATTTACGAATTGAAGAAAATGATTGGTAAGATTTTTCCAAGGCAATAACATATCAATAAGTAATAAATGTACAGAAGTAACAAAATAGTTGTAGATAATGGAATAAAACGTTTTCACGAAAAGATGTATCTGACCTTGGTATACCAAGTCTCTTCTGTCTATTTCTTTTCATTCACTAATAGAATTTTGTCATTCGGTTGTCGACATGAACTAAAATAAAGTTACTGTGGAACCAAACGCTGTCTAATTCTTGACGTTCGTAGCAAGTTCGCTTGAAGCAGATCTCTGTGCAGGAAACCGTGAAGAGTTTGCGTTCCTGCTGCAAATGGTCTCTACCGAGCTATTTTCCCCCATTATTGTTGCTTACCCCGCAAAGACCTGTTAATGTGAAAATATTTCGTCACAGCGCGCGCGCTCATCAAGAATAGCACTGCTTTGCTGCAAGCGAAAGACTCTAATGTGACCTACCCTTGAACTTTTATACATGTATATCTACATAAATGTGGGGGTAGAGTCTGCCTTGGCATAAAGTGCTCAATGCTGTGGTAGCAGAGCTGAGTATATAAAAGTGAAAGAATCAAAGAGGACGCATCGATTCTACCTACCTCTACCTATAATTTTATAATTTTGTCTGAACTTGTTTTGGTATCATTACGTTTTCCCTTTTTTTCACACAGTGCCACCCAGAATTATCGAAGAATTTTCCCCTTCCTCAGTGATATGTGAAAAGCAAAGTCCGTGTTTTCTCACTTGTCAAGCAACAAGTTATATTCCGTTTAACTACTCTTGGGCGAAAAATCCAGGTTCCAACTGGTGATGGCATCAAGTTGATGAATAACAGTATCGTCGTCACGCCACCGGATGGAAAAGATTATGGGGAGTATGTTTGTCACGCTACAAACAGCTTTGGGTCAACAGAGTACAAAATCACTCTGCTTTCTCCAAGGGATAATGAAGATGATTACGGTAAATATTCTTCCTCAATATTTGAACGTGCTCAAATGTTTTCGTTTAAAAAGTTTGGAGAGCCTAGAACTTTGAAGTCCAGTCTGGAGTTTATGGACTTCTATTTACAATTGTTTGGTATAACCATTTATGTATCAAAAGCAATATTATGTGGTGGTCTCATACGCCGACGATGTTCTGTGTGAAGTTACATTTTCTCTCTTCAGTTAGAATGTTATAAGAGTGTGCAATGCAGGTAGATCATTCCATATATCATAATTGGCCCGTTAGGTTGTAACATAATCAAAACAGAACTTTATACACTAATTTTAAGGGGGCTCAAAACTAAAATATGCCTGTATTTCTCCTATTAGTTGTCCTGCTTGTTCGAAATTACTGAAGGTCATGTATGTGACTTCGAGTCAATAGGCAAAAGAAATTTCTGGCATTTGATGAAGTACGGCTAAGAGACGAGACAACAGAAAGTTTGGAAGGGTGTTCATGTTTCGGGGTTAAAAAACAACGTCGTGTTCCTAAGGGTGAATATACTTGAAAAAAAAAACATCATTGCAGTGAAACAAAGTAACTAAGCGATCTTTGGTGTTTAATAGTTGGTTTGAAAGTCGTTTGTTTTCTTTCACCAGGTGCACAAAGCATCTTGGAAGTGGAGTGATTTTGTACTTTGTTGACCCAAAGCTGTTTGAAGCGTGACACACATACTGCCCATAATCTTGTGTATCCAGTGGCGTGACGATGATACTGTTATTCATCAACTTGATGCCATCACCAGTTGGAACCTGGCCATCTTTCGTCCAAGAGTAGTTAAACGGAATAAAACTTGTTGCTTGACAATTGAGAAAATACGGACTTTGCTTAGGGGTTACTTCTGTGTACTAAAAAGCGAGTCAGCGGGCGTAGTTAGGGAATTCGACGTAATTTTTATGTCTGTCGATAATGAAGTCGTTTTTGAGTTCTTCTGCCTTTTCCTATGTACATGGGTATGAGAAGATCTGAGAATGTAAACTTAGTTCCTTCTCATCTCTGAGAAGGTGGTTAAATTTTAACTTATAAGCTGTTACGTACTGAAATCAGCTGAAATATGATGAATTATGAGCTGCAGCCCACGGCATTGTGGGAAATATCAACAACTTCAGGCTTATGTCATCTTGTTATGGAACGAAACTACTCGGCCTACGAAGAGACTGATTGTTTTTCTGAAACCGCTGACGATATTGCTACAAATCATACAAAGCCAAGTTTAAATAGTGAGGAGACAATCTTTTTTCGGATGAACTTTCGTTTACAGAAGACCGGTCAAGCAAAACGATCGTGATACACGCATACCGTGACTGACTCAATCGAGATGGCGCACTTTAATCATTGTTTCCGGGTAGCTTTTCTCGCTGTACTTTTTCCACTGACTTCAGGTGAGTACCATACAATCTTAAATCAATAGGAAAGGTTTATTTTATGTTAAAATTTACATTCAGGGTACTTTTGTGGGAGATTTCTTTCAGTCGTGAGTAGTGTAGCCGTACGGTCACAGGTTAATCCTCATTGCGAACAGAATCAATATCAGAAAGAAACGAGGGTCCCTCGGGATTCGTTGTTTTTTCGTAATTAAAATGGCATCTTAAAAGAATAGTACGGTTAAGAATCTACCTGTTTTTACATCAAGCTCAATTCCTGTTTCAACGAATAAATTGAGTGGTAACATCTGCATCAATTTTAGGTTAAAGCATTCTTGAAATTTATTTCACTTTTCCTATCTACTGAAAGCTTTGAATTTGGACCAGTCTAATACATATCTACCTTGCGCTCCCAAAATTGTAAATTTACACTGAAAGTCAACTTCTCCTTGCTCCAAGGAAGGGCTAACGACCCAGGTTTCTCGAATTCGCAGCAGCAATTTATTTTTCTTTGATGCAGCACATCAGTTTTTCGAAACTTGAATCTTTCCTCATTTTCTCTAAAAATGGACACCGTCAAAAATGAGACCCGATGTATTTCCATTTGCAGTTTTAATGATCAGATTTAAATTTCCTCCAAATTTGTAATCAAATTGATAAATATTTTTAGAGGCAGACCAGCTCTAATTGTCCCTATTTGTGAAATGGATTTTGTATGAGACATACCCTATAGAGAGATTCAAGACATGCATATGTCTCTCACATCCAACCATTCTTGAATGTTACTATGATTATTATAACTGTGTTATAGTGCAAATGTAAATTTTATTTCTGTAGGAGCCTGTGTTGATTTAGATCTTGGAATGGGAAGTAGAACTATTCCAGATGGTAAAATAACTGCTTCTTCAGTACAAAGTGTCAGCACACCAGCCAAGAATGGTAGACTGAACTTCACATCAGGTTCATCATGGTGTGCAGGAACAAGTGACACTAACCCATATCTACAGATTGATCTACAGACACTTCATATCATCTGTGCTGTGTCTACTCAAGGGAATTCTCAAGCAGATCAGTGGGTGAAGAACTACACACTACAATTATCTACAAATGGGATAACGTGGACAGACTATATGGAATTCAGTGGGCAGGTTAAGGTATGCCACATGGGCTAGTTGAGAATTATATGATATCTTGCCTCAATCACTGTTCCTGAGTTTTGACAATGTTGATGCATTTATATCAAAATGGCCACCAAAGGAGTTATAGGTATGCAGAGGATTATTTGAACTATGAAAATTCAACAAGTATTCTCCTCATGCTCAGTAAATATCATGAATTTTGAGTGATTATTTTTCATTCAGCAAATTATATTTTGCATGCCTGAATTTGAAGTCAAGGTTGCATAAAGAATACAAGGGAGAAATGGACAGGGAATCTAACAAATTGTTTTGAACTATGTTATTGCACCAAATATTTATGGTACAACCCTTGCGAAATGGCTTTTGGAATTCCTAGGAATTCCTAGGAAAATCCTAGGAATTCCTAGGAATTTATTCCTAGGAATTCCTAGGAATAAAGGTGTGAATTTTCACGGTAAATTCGGACTGGGAATTCCTAGGAATTCCTAGGAATTCCCAACCATAACAGCTCTGGTTCTAAAAACCTAGAAATTCCTAGAAATTCCCAGAAATTCCCAGAAATTCCAAGTTTATAGCCAACAGGACTTGGAATTCCTAGGAATTCCTAGGAATTCCAACTCAGAGAACCAATGACTTTCCCTGAAAAGCTGTAAATCTAAAAAATTCCTAGGAATTTCTGGGAATTTCTGGGAATTTTTGGGAATTTTTGGGAATGTTTAAGAATTACTGGGAATTTTAAGCAAAAATTTGAGGCTAATGATATAAAATAAACACTTTAAATTAAAAAAAACTCAGCTAAAATTCAAGTATTCAATGAAATTTATTTAAAAGCTTGATTAAGGCGTACATGTAAAATATTTTTGATTAATTATTAACATCAATGTGTGGTAATATTAGGATGGAATTTGATTTATTTTCCTTTTCTTGAAAACTTCATAAGGATTAATCCTCAACTACAGCTATTCATATAAAATAGTTCTAATCAATCATTAAATTTGGTTTGACACAAATTGTGAATAAAATCTGTTGATTCTTTTCCAAAAAATACAATATCCTAAGTTATATTTATATAGTTATATTCTTGGGAGTGAAGGGGCTAATTACAGACAAATAAAATTGATTTTTTGATTAAAATCTTGTTGTAACTGTAACAATAAATTAGAATGAAGTTATCCTAAACTGCAAAACTTAGCTGCTGTTTGTACTGTTTGTATTTTTTTTTCCTGGACTCACAATGAGTTGGCCTTGAATGAGGTTGTCAACAAGAACCTTGACCATTTTGTATCTGGATTCCTTGACATCTGAATTTGAAAAAAAATAATATATTAAAATATGTATGTTTAAAGCTTAGACCAGGCTTTTAAGATGGCTATGAGGAAAAGGGCATTCATTGGATTCTCAAATTGAGAAATCTCTGTTATATTGAGTGACTTTTATATTGGAGTTAGTACATCTCTCTCATGGATTTTACTAAAAAAGGGCTGAATACATTTTTTTTTTTTTACCAAGGAGGGCTTCTTTATGTACTAAGGTTTGTTATGAATCTTGAATGTTCCCAAACGTGACTAGAGGAATCTTGAAACCTTACTGATAGGTTTATTTCATTGTAAAGCATAAGCTTAAGAAACTGCGGCATGCAAGTGACCGATTCGATTCTCAGAATTATTCTAGTTTCAGTTGCGCCGAGCGTTATGTAAGCTTAATTCAACCCGCTACATCTATTCTTTTATAAGATTTTTGATCACAACGAATATCGCAATTTTTACTCACCACAAACTTTCAAAATTGTAGCTTTACAGATGGCCACTCGATCCTTGTTTGTACCGGTCCATATGTCAACTGTTGTCCCTACTTTTAACTCCACGGCGCCAACGACTTTCTTCTCTTTTACAACACTCACGCTATTCTCGTTTTCCCATTGAACCACAATAAAAGCTATCTTTAGAAATGTTATATTAAGCAAAACAGTTGAGAAAAGCGATCAACCGATGAAAAGTACATTCAAAGATGAGCGGCAAATGGAGTCTTCTTTGTTTCCGATCACGGGCATGATCACGTGGATCTTTTAGGGCTTGTCATTGGCTAGCAGAGTGAATCCGCTGGCTTGCCGATTGCAGTGTTAAGAGAAGCGCCCAACTTTATTTTGACTTCTCCGACAGGTTCTCTGCTTCTAGAAGATGGATAGCTTGGTGATATAAATAAAGATGTGAGCTCACTCTATGTAGAAATAATCGACAAGAATCGATCGTATTACAAATGCACGATTTGTGGCCGAAAGTTGACGAGGAAACAAAGACTCGAAACTCACTTGAGTTGTGTTAATGGCAAAGGTGAGAAATAACACAAGCCAATCACAGTTTTGAATGCGACTACAAATCGTCTTTTACCCTCATATTTATAAAAGAAGGATACCACATTCAGAAGTGTAAGAGATACATAGATGATCCCAGTGTACCAGTACCTAAATCTACAAAGCTTGACCGTAGCAAGCGTTCAGCAACACGTTCCAACACGGCCATCTCGATTCCTCAGTCAGTCGTTTCCACTGAACTTGAAGCAGTATTGACAACAGAGTAGAGTGCGTCTTACAAAGGAGAAACATTTGTACAAGAGACAGGAGTAGCTATATGCGAATACAGAGGTGCGTTGGAACTCTGGTCCACAAATGGTTATGCACTGCCCGAAGTATAAAACAATTTTGTTGATAGCTGACAGACAGAGAAGAACAACAAGTAAACTTAAGAGCTGTTATTACTGAAGTGTGACTAGCACTTTTCATTTTTATATAAAGAAGGACTTGTAATTTGCACCAAAAATAAAAAGATGTAATATTTTTTGGGGAGATCCAGTGATTGGGACATTTAAGAAATTAAGTTATGAAAGGAAACTCGGTTGGTATTTCTCACTACTAACAAGTCTTGTTGACAAATATTTTCAGATCAGAGTTTCAAATGAAGTAAATTGAAGGGTACATTGACTACCTCTGTCTTGTCTGCATGCCAAATGTTTGCAAAGTGTGTGGATGATCCACAAGTATTGGAACTCTTACAAAAATGTTTTGTAAGAATAAAAACAGCAAAACAAATTACAGCAATTAGTCATGAAAATAGAGCAAAAAACTGAAAAAAAGCAGCCACAACAATCATGAAAAAAGAAAGATTAATTAGGTGTTGAATTTGTTTGTCTAAGGAATGAAATTTCAACTAAAAGTATTGTCAACAAAAAGTCTCTGACAGTGTTTGAGGCAACTGAGCTTGACTGTTCCAAGGTTTTCTAACAAAGGCAACCAGTAATGTAGGTTAGGGAAGTAAGATAACAATGTAATTATTGTTAATTATTGTGGAAGTTGGCAATTTCCATTTAACATAACTGACAGCTGGTTCATGAGAAAATTCATATTAATGTAAAGATTTACTAAAACTTAGTTTGAGTAATAAATTTCATGATCTTTAAGTTATAAACATGTACATGTATGTATATCTCTTGGTAAGTTTTGTATAGCATACCTTTTATTGAGCCAAAGTTTTAAGCCTCTGAAATTACTCTTTTTCTTAAAACCTTCACATTCAAGGTATTGAGAATTTCTTAGAATTTATGTGGACCTCAGGGTATTAAAATTGCCTCAAATTCAATTCCCAGCAATTCCCAAGAGTTCCACACTTCTTAAATTATAGGTAGTTTGTAAAGCTGAGAATTCTTAGGAATTCCTAGGGATTCCAAGTCCTCACAAAACTGGAGTCTTCCTTTCCCAGAAATTCCCAGTAATTCCAAGCTTTTTAAATCAGAGTTAATTTGCATAGATGGGAATTTTTGAGAATTCCTAGGAATTCCTAGGAATTCCTAGGAATTCCCAGAAATTCCCAGAAAACTGGGAATTCAGTTTGCAAGGGTCATTTGCATAATTGGGAATTTTTGAGAATTCCTAGGAATTCCCAGGAATTCCTAGGAATTCCCAGAAAACTGGGAATTCAGTTCGCAAGGGAAAAAAAGGTTGTCAAAGGAGTGCAGAACAAATGATATCTAATTTCTGAGAGATTGCTGCTCTCAATCCAAGAAGTAATAAAAATTGATTGTCACAGGTAAACTGCAGTTGTAGAAATTAGCTAGAGTTCACCTTCAAGGGTCAGTGTGCTATTTTTTATAATCCAATGGTCAAATTATGATATATTCATGTATGCTTAGTCCAGTGGGCCTCTTCCCTAAATGTCGGGCCTTATTCCTACACCTACATTTATATTTTTCTGTTTTTATGAAGATTAACTGAGCCAGCCAGCCCAACCATTGTGACAACAATAAAAGTATTTCCTGTCATAAAACAAGAGGGATGATTAGTTTCACCAGGATGAAGAGTTACAATTATAGTTACATTTTACATTCTACCTGGAACTCTATGATGAGTTATAATTATTTTCCGAAGGTTTTAGAGGGAAATAAGGATAGGAACTCAAATGTCAAACATGTTGTATATGGAGTGTTGACAAGATATTTGCGATTCCTGCCACAAAAACACCAGGGTGAGGTGTGTATGAGAACAGAGGTGTTTGGAGTGAAACAGAAGCCAAGTAAGTTTAGAAACTTTTGTGTAATGTTGCACACATCCTCAATTTGATCCTTACATTTCACAGTTATCTGTGGTAGTTTGTTTTACTATAAACAAAGGTGACCTTCCACGGGGAAACGTACACTAACGGATTTTCGTTAATCGGGTGAAACGCACGGCTACCGAACGGGTAACTCACCCGTTCGAACGGATGCTATCAAACGGATGCTATCGAACGGCTGAACGAGCTATCAAGTATTCCGAACGGCTTGTGTAAATTCTTGAACGGGTTACCCAAACGACTACACGGCTTGTGAAAATTATCGAACGGGTAACGCAAACGACTGCACGGCTTGTGAAAATTTTCGAACTGGTTGACACAGATGGATGAATGTATTTACGATTAATTTCATGAGAAGCAATTGCCGTAAGAGCCGAATGGATAGGTTATCATTCCGAACGAATGCAGAGCCGGTCCGATTCACGATTAAGTAGGTTCGAACGGATAGTCAACTGTTCTGATGTAATAAAATATTGACTTCCCACAGCCGCTAGAAAATTGCCTGACGAAGTATTCAAGTTTGTTAAACAGAAACTTAGTTCAGCGTCTTCTATTAATTAAAAGCAAACCTCGAATAACCTGTGAAGGTCAAGTTGTCATTATTTATCTTTGCCGTGTCGAGTGTTTATTGCCGCTTTATTACACAAAAACGCGACTGCAACTTTTTTCTAGCAGCTTTGCATGTTGCCAAATTGTTCCCTATATCTTTTCTTTTGACAGTGAATTCGATGCGGCAAACATAACTATTCCGCGCACGATTCCATTTCTGGTGTTACTATAATACAATCTCGCGACATTTGCGTAAAGCGGATCTGTGTGACAGGTAACGCAACACTATAGAGTCCTGAGGTAAGTACTAAAACGAGGAACGATCTAAAACCACCTACAACCATCTACAACCACCTCAAAAATTTCAACAACCACCTACAACCACCTCAAAAACATCTACAACCACTCGCAAACTATCTAAAACCATCTAACACAGGGCATAAATGTCTAAAATAAGGCGAAACGACAACATGTCACGTACACGAAATACGAGAATCGAACGAAACCTCTACCTTCCCCTGAAATCTTACTCTCCCTGGTCCCATGTATAATCAACCATCTCACGAAATGAAATGCGATAGCATGTTAATTATTTTATATTCCCTCAGCAAAAGACTTAAAGAACTTTACAAAATGAACTAACAAGTTACAAAAACTAATAAGTAGGGAATAATACATGGGCGCGCGTAGATATGGAATTAATCTTCGAGTGTTTAACTCGATAGCTCACGAGTGAGCGCAGTGAACGAGTGAGATGTCGAGTTGAACACGAGAAGAGAAATTCCATATCTACAAGCAACCATGTATTATTTTGTTTATCATATAAACACAATAGCCCTTTTCTGGGAAGAAAATCCGACTTCATTAATGAATGCAAATAAATGAATCGACAATCCTTGAACAACAATCGTAGAGTGCGTTGGCGCTGACTCTTAAGATGGAAAATGCTTTGAATCATGATTACAAAAACTTCCATATATACGCGCGCCTATGTATGATTCCCAATGTATTATTTTTTGTAACATGTTACTTCATTTTGTAAAGTTCTTTAAGTCTTTTGCCGAGGGAATATAAAATAATCAACATGCTATCGCATTTCCCTTTCGTGAGATGGTTGATTATATTGTGTTAGATGGTTTTAGATAGTTTGCGAGTGGTTGTAGATGTTTTTGAGGTGGTTGTAGGTGGTTGTTGAAATTTTTGAGGTGGTTGTAGATGGTTGTAGGTGGTTGTAGGTGGTTGTAGGTGGTTTTAGGCGGTTTTAGGTGGTTTTAGGTGGTTTTAGGTCGTTCCTTGTTTTAGTACTTACGGGAATCCTGAACCTTCCAAACGGATGATACAAGTCGTTTGACGGAAAATAGTCCAAGTCGTTCGAACGGGCTGATGTTTTTGACAAACGGGCTGATATTTTTGACGAACGGGTGACCAAGCTGGTCGAACGGATGGATGTCTTCGACGAATGGATGACCAAGCCGGTCGAACGGGCTGATGTTTCTGAGAACGGATAACAAAGCCGTTCGAACGAGCTGATGTTTTCGACGAACGCATGATCAAGCCGGTCGAACGGATGGATGTTTCTATCGAACGGATGACCGAGGCCGTTCAAACAGATGCAAATTTTTCTGAACGGCTGACAAACGGCTAATGAACGGAAAGCCGTTTGAAAACGGACGTTTTCCTGTGGTAGGTCACAATTTAAGAGCCCATGACTGTAAATATCGAGAATCGCTGGCCAGGCTAAAAAATTCGAAAATTCTGATAATTTGCCTGGAAAAACCTTCTAGGGAGATGTATTTTAAAAAAAAAATATTTCGAAGTTTGAAAAATCAAATGTTTCCGAGGAAATGGGGAAAAACGAAAATTTGGGTTTCTACCCAATTAATTATGCAAAAAATACAGTAACATTGACCAATTTTAGTGTGCGAGTACTGAAGGAGGATGTTTGGTAAGAAATCGGGGGTGTTTTTACTTCAAAGTATAATTCATTTGATTTTTATTTGTGGCATTTTAAGGAGCTTTGGTTTAATTTTAAAATTCACATGATTTTTTAACAAAGTGCTGTCAAACGCTTGTTGCAAAAAGTGAAAAATCGAGCAACTTCAAGCCTTCAAAACGCGTCTTGGCATGTGAGAAATCATATCAAACTACATGCTAAGATGGCTGATGCTGATGGCTGATGGCTGATGGCTGATGGCTGATGGCTGATGGCTGATGGCTGATGGCTGATGGCTGATGGCTGATGGCTGATGGCTGATGGCTGATGGCTGATGGCTGATCCCATTTAAGATGGGAAGGTTAACTTTAAAATTGTTACCTTGCAGCATGTGATTCACAGGCAATTGGCTTGGCCAGCGGTGGTAGAATTCCAGATGACAGCTTCTCAGCCAGTTCAAGATTTAAAGCCAAATATGCAGCTAAATATGGTCGTCTTAATGGAAGAGGGGCATGGGAACCTAAGACTACAACTGATCCTACTGACTACCTACAAATTGACCTTCTCTATGAGTATGTTATCTGTGCTGTTGCTACTCGAGGAAATCCACCAACCCAATCACCAACTCTTCAAGAATGGACCACAGAGTACAAACTGAGATTTTCACTCAACAGTACCATCTTTCTCCCCTATAAAGAAAACAAACTTGACAAGGTTGATATGGCATGCTCATATATATATTTTCTGTATATATATATATATATACATGCTCAAGTATTTACAACAGCGAAAATTAGTACTTGTGTTACAAAACTACTGATTTTCATTTTGCAAATTACAGATGTCATTTTCCAAATTCAAGTTGTAGGTTTTAATTGATCTCATTTCACAAATTACAGTAAACCATTAACTATGCCAAGTTTCAATACATTGATATCACTTTTTGTTTAACAGGCCTTTCCAGGAAATTCAGGAAAAACTGACACAGTGAAAAACAGTCTAAAGGAATTTGCAAGTGCAAAGTTTATACGCTTTTTGCCAACAAAGTATAATAAGTTCAAGGTTTTGAGAGTGGAGGCCTATGGAATACTTTTCACTAAAGGTATTTATTTGTTCTCATTTTTGTCCCGCTGATCCAAACTGAAGTCACAATAACAATGGAGAAATTAAGGTGAAATTGGACAATTTACAGAACAGTAATTGTGATATCGAGAGTATCAGTCTCGAATAGAGCTAAAGTAAAATGAACCACAACGCCCTGCTTGTAGTAAAAAAAACCTTGCTCTTTTTTTTTTAACAATCAAACTCTCTCTCTCTAGTCACGTGATCCAACATGATTGACTTACGACATTACATCCCTCCCTTTTTTTCGGATGAAAAGAACACAAGGTGACTAACTGTATTTTAAGTGATAAACGTCCTAAAATTCTAAACAAAACAATGTACATCGTTTTGTAATCAAATAATCAACATTCAAACTAAATTTAAACTGAGATCTCTTTTCCTTCAAACACTTCATATAATGTCAACGTTCTCAGAGAATCAGAAAAGTTCCTTTTCCAGCCTATTTCTCGTAGACGATTTGTACATAGTCTGAAAACCTGACAGGAGGTTTGATCTGTCGTTTCGATCGTCTCGGCAAGGCGTCAGCTTTCATTTCGGATGGACATTGTGTCTTTTCTTCATCTTTCCTTCCACCATTCTCTTGGCAGGGTGCAAGATGTTTGGGAATAACTTTGAACTGCGATGAATTCCTCGTAACAGTGTGTGAACCATCACTCGCTGTGACCATGGTACCTTTCTGTTCCTCGACGATGAATGGTTTTGGATTGTATGGAGTGCTGAGCTTGTTCTGTTTGGGTTGTCTAATGAGTACAACTTCTCTCCAAGGTCCGCTAGGGAGTGACGTCATTCGAAGGGGTTCAATCGGTGGTGACTTGGTCGATGCAGCTTGACATGAAAGACAGCTTTTGACCTTCTCTTCTGTTAGGTTGTCGATTCCGGGGAACCACACTTTGTCTCGGATGAGTTGCTTTGTTTTGACAATACCCTGGTGACCACCATGTGCCAGGTCTACTGCTTTACTTCTGAGAGTAAATGGTATCACAATTCTGTTTCTTCTTAATACTAGTCCATTGAACACTGATAATTCTTCCTTGAGCTTCTTGTATTTCTGTACGTCTGGAACATTCCATTGGCCAGTTTCCACAGCCTTGACGACAGCTTGCATTTCTGCATCATTTCTGGTTTCGTGTTTTATTTCTTCGAGCGTCATTGCTCTTGGTACAGCATTAGAGCATACATAGTTGGCATAATCTTCAGCCAAATTTTGTTCTTCTGGTGCTGTGGGACACGGATGTCGGCTCATGTAATCAGCAGGGTTTTCGGCATCTCTTCCAGGCCGATAGATCAGCTGACAGTCGTAGGGCATGAGTCGAAGTTTCCACCTGTCCATTCTTGGGGAAATTTGCTTGTGGTTCTTAAAGATGCCTATGAGAGGTTTATGATCAGTAACAACAGAAAACTGGGCACCATAAACATACAGATGAAAATGTTCAACTCCCCATACTACGGCAAGCATCTCTCTCTCTGTTTGGGAGTAGCGACTTTCCACATCACTCAAAGCACGGCTTGCATAACTAAGAATTTTGCCTTCTTGTACTAACAGTCCACCAAGACCAGTTGGACTCGCATCGACAATGATTTCGGTCTTCTTTCTTGGATCAAAGTAGGACATAACTTGATCCCCAGCGAGGGCTTCTTTCAGCTTGTCCAATGCCTTTTGTTCTTCTTGCTCCCATTTCCAAGGGGTGTCCTGTCTGGTCAGCAGGCGCAAAGGGGTCGTGATTGTGGCATAGTCTGGTATGAATCGGGAGACGTACTGTGCCATACCAAGAAAAGACTTCAGTTCACTATGGTTCCGAGGAGGTTGTGCCTCATGGATTGCTTTAACTTTCTTTGGATCAGGTCTAACACCGACAGAGCTGAAAATGTGACCATAGAACTTGATTTCAGTTTTGGAAAACGCACACTTGTCTTTGTTGAGACGGAGGTTATTTTCTTTAAGCCTCTGGAGAACACCACGGAGATTCTTGTTGTGTTCTTCCTGGTCTTTTCCAAATACTATGATGTCATCTGAGATGTTTTTACATCCTGGGAGGCCAGAAAGGAGTTCCCTGATCTTTTCCTGGAAAATTTCGGACGCTGCATTAATTCCAAAAGGCAAACGTTTGTATCTTCTTAGGCCAGCATGTGTACTGAAGGTTGTGACATAACGACTTTCAGGTGATAGCTCAAGCTGGTGGTATCCTGAGGACAGATCTAATGTACTGAAAAGCGTTGCACCATTCAAATCAGCAACAAGGTCATCAATGGTTGGCATGAGATACTTTTCCCGCTTAATTGCTTGGTTTGCCTCACGCATATCAACACAGATTCGAACTTCTCCGGATTTCTTGGGGACGACAACAATTGGACTGATCCAGGGTGTGGGCCCTTCAACTTTCTCGATGATGTCGAGTTTCTCAAGTCTCTCAAGCTCTTTTTCGACATCGTCTCTAACATGAAATGGAATTCGTCTGTGGGGTTGCTGTCGGGGTGTAACATCGGGGTCAATGTGTAACTTCACTTGTTTGTTTGGTACTTTCCCTATGCCTCCAAACAGTGATTTGAACTCTTCTTTTAGAGACTCCGGGTCGTCTTTGTTTCTTTCAGTGACGGTGGCAGTATTAATAGAAACCGCAATCAGACCTAGTTTCTTTGCAGTGTGATAGCTGAGAAGATTTCCGTTTTCTCCTTTAACAACAGTCAGCTGAGCGGAGGTGCTCGCGTTACTGGATTTCACGGTTGCAGTGAGGATTCCCAGGGTAGGAAGAGGGACTTTAGATCCATATGAATAAATCTTGGTGTGAACAGGCTGCAGGCTTTCACTGCCGTGACTGTTAATTCTTTGAAAGGTTATTTCATCAAGAAGATTAACAGATGCACCCGAGTCGATCATCATGTTCACGTTTCTTCCATTGATTTGTAGCTGACATATGGGTGGCTTCTTGTTTTCTTGATGGTCGACAGTGTAAGCGTACTCATATTCTTCATCAGAGGTTTGACCAGTTTCCACGGAGGCCACGGTACGAGGTTTTGAACGACAAACATGAGCAAAATGGCCAATTTTCCCGCAGGCTTTACAGACTTTTCCTTGCGCAGGACATGGATTTTTGTGAGGTGCGTACCCGCCACATTTGCCACATTTTCTGGGAGATTTGCCTTGCTTGTTTCCAAAACGACGATTGCGTGATTGTGTGTCACGCCGGTCACGTGGGCGGCTTTGCCGATTCTCTTCTTTTCGTTTGATTTTGTTGACGGCTTGGAATTCGCCTCCGGTATCTTCTACGTCTTTCGCTTGTTTTTCACTGAGTTCTAATGCTCTTCCTAGATTCAATAAACCTTCTAACGTTGGGTTTTCGCGTAGCGCTCGGCGTCTGAGCGAGCTGGAACTGCACGTCAGAATAATATGTTCTTTAATTTCTTTGTCAACATCGCTGAATTCGCAGGTTTTCGCGAGTTGGCGAAGCCTGGTGTGAAAACTATCAAGCAACTCACCCTCTTTCTGCTTCGTCTGGCGAAAATTATATACTTCATATGTGGTGTTGACTTGTGGGGAGAAATACTCGTTAAGTTTCGCGACCGCCGTGTCATAGTCGCCGTCTTCGCCAGTGTTTGGTAAGGTGTCGAATATTTCGTCTACGTCGGTGCCGGCATAATGCAGCAACAAAGCCCGTTTCCTTTTCGCAGCTGTGATGTTCATTCCGATAAGCATTCGTTCTAAGCGTCCTAGCCATCTTTTCCATCGTGGACCTGCACTGCCATCGGCATGGACGTCGAACGGTGGAAAACTTGGTAGCGAAACCGCCATGAGGTCTCACAGAGTTGAGCGCGTCGCAAACAGCACGTGCTTTCAAGAAAAATTTACACAGCGAACTCCTCAATGAAAACCAGTGTTGATGTGAATATTGACTGTGGGATTCATGAATTTTTACATCCTCGTCGCCAGATGTGATATCGAGAGTATCAGTCTCGAATAGAGCTAAAGTAAAATGAACCACAACGCCCTGCTTGTAGTAAAAAAAACCTTGCTCTTTTTTTTTTAACAATCAAACTCTCTCTCTCTAGTCACGTGATCCAACATGATTGGCTTACGACATTACAGTAATGATTGTAGTTATACAAAAGTATGAATGGCTCCCACAGCTAGCTTTTGGAAAAGAAAGATACAGTTTAACTTTGTTACATAATTATGTGGTGGACTTGACTATTGTACCATGAATGGCAATGAAGTTCTGCACTGTGAAATGAATTGTTGTCAGCAGGAAAGTTAAATAGCTTTTTAAAATTCAGATATCATTGATAAATTTCACATCAATTACCATCTCAGCATGGAGGCATACATTGTACATATCTTTAATATCCTTATTTCAGTTCCATCAAAACCTCCTACTGCCTTCAAGTTGACTGCAAGATCTTCTACCAGCATTACAGCTTCCTGGCAATCACCACCAGTCTTTGCCAGACATGGAAGAAACATAACAGGTTTTAAACTGTTCTACAAAAAGAAAGGTGGTGGGTCAGCAACAGCATTGTTAATTGGCAGCGGATCCATATTAGGTAGACATGTCACTGGGCTTGATAAGTTCACGGAATATGAATTTCAGGTGTTGGCACTCACTTCTGATGGTGATGGACCAAAGAGCCCTGTTGAGGTGGAGAGAACAAAGGAAGCTGGTATGTGATAGGTGAAGGTGAAGGTGAAGGATAAAAGATTATGACAATTTTTGATGAAATAAATTTCATTAGACCTGCAAGGAGAGAAACCATCCCTCCATATGGGCTGCAATTGTAAGAAATTGCAGAAGAGAAACCAGAAAAAATTCAGGCCTCGCCGGAACTTGAACCCATACCTCTCAGATACTAGATGGGTGTTACTACCAACTGAGGTATCAAGCCACACATTGGGGGCCAGACAATAGATAGAAGGTTCTTTGTTTGGCAGTAACATTTAGGGGGACCAGTTATAGGCATTAAGTTCTACATCTTTCCAATTGCAGCTCCATCAAAAGCCCCAAGCAGCTTCAGGGTGACTGCAGTTACTTCTACAATTATCACAGCATCCTGGCAGTTACCACCAGCAGACTCCAGAAATGGAATAATTATAGGATTCAAATTGTTTTACAAAAAGAGAGGGTCTGGTGGACGAGCAACCACCATGACCATTAAGAATGGAACAGCATTAAGTAAAGATGTCACTGGGCTTGATATTTACACAGAATATGAATTTGAAGTGTTGGCCTTTACTTCAGTTGGTGATGGACCGAGGAGTTCTCCTTTAGTGGTGGTGAGAACCATGAAAGATGGTAAGAATTGTAAAGCAATGTTCAAGTCTTTTTTAACTTAGTCTGCATGGTGTAGCAACAGCAAAAAAACCTATGAGCTGATTGTTTATGAGAAAGTATATTCTAACAGAACTTTAATGTTTTATTGCATGATTTGAACTTTCCAAGTTTTTATAAGTATTTTTGCAGTAACCAAGGTGGCTTTTTTTCTGGTTCGTAATATTCAGTGTTGTAGTATAGTTATACATGTCTGCCAAAGACAAGTGTTAGGGATATCTTGGGGGCTACCACTGTATACAGGCAGGCCTCAAATGAAATATGGCCCCCATAGCAGTCAAATCCCTAGAAAACAGCCATGAGCCCCCATTCTAGGCCAGGGTCTTTCTTAGCTAATCATAAGACTATGTTTAGGTCATGTGGGGCAGTGTAGGGCCCTGAACTCTTCACAATACCAAGGCATCCTTGTTTGAAGACAAAAATTTGGTGACTGCTTACAAAGGCCTTCAGACAAGTATATTATTGTACATGAAAACTTGTTTGGGAACATTTAGAGATAACTGCTACAACACTACAAATGCATTCATGAATACTAAATTAGGTACTTTGTAATACCTCAAGATGACCAGTACAAAAGGTCTGAGAAACAAAAGAGGATAAATACAACAAAATTGAATGGTTGAAAACAACTGAATTAGTTACGGCCAAAGAAAACTTATGATGTTCTTTTTGTAAGGAAGCCTGTTGACTAGATGAGTAGCCAAATTGTGGCTATTCACCTTTTTAAATTATAATTTACCTAAATTTTAAAAGAGTTACAGAGACAAAATTATTAAATGCATATGTTGGGAGCTCTACCCTCTTAAACCTTTGTTGTATTCATTACTGATTATTTTTCCGTGTCAGTTGTATTGCTTTAAATAGTTTTTCAATTTTTAGGTTGTGTTGAGTTCAGTCTTGGCATGGAAGATGGAAGAATTCTAGACACTGGAATAAATGCTTCGTCTTCTAGCACACTAGCCAAGAATGGTCGACTAAACTACACATCAGGATCATCATGGTGTGCAGGAACAAGTGACACTAACCCATATCTACAGATTGATCTACAAACACTTCACATCATCTGTGCTGTGTCTACTCAAGGGAATTCGAAAGCAGATCAGTGGGTGAAGAGTTACACACTGCAATTATCTACAGATGGGACAACTTGGACAGACTATACAGAATTAGGTGGACAGGTTAAGGTGTAAAATACATTCTGTTTTGAAGCATTACTTCAGAAACAACTAAGATTTAGCATGCATTGACTTTAACATTTATATCTAATCCCCATAAGCATGCAGGAGGCAGTGACCAGTTCTTGCCCTAGCAAATTATTAAATATAAATGTGTGATACAGGGTGTGATACAAACAGAAACACTGACATTGCTGAAAAAAAATAGCTTTCAAGCCCTGATTCTTAAGAGTCTCTGAGCTGTTGTTAGTTTCAAAATTTCAATACTCATTTAACAAATATTATTAAAAGGAAAGATGGTAAATTTTGAGCTTGGTGAAAATAATTGAGAAAGTTTTTTTCATCTTTTCACAAGTGTGGGGCAAGCAAAAAAAATTGAGTTCTTGTGTAGTATTGAACCTCAGACCTTCAGATTCGGTGCTCAAATTCTCAAATCACTTAAATAGCAGTTGACTATATTGGTTAAAGATGAAATCGTACATTTCCATAATCACCACCTAGTGAACCTCAAATTATCAATAAGTCCATTACTGGATTTCTTCTTGTCTAAAGAACAAATGTAGGAGAACAAAATGAATTCACTGATGTTAATTGAACATGCACAGTTTGTAGGCTTAGCAAATACAGTGTCTTCAGCTGAGCCTTCAGCAAATGATTTTTCAGAGCTGTGAGATGGCTGCTGAGGAGCATTAAGAATTTATTTGCACTGCTGGCTAACACTTCTTCTTCATACATGGCAAACCAAATGCCATTATTTGTGAATGAAAATGAGTGTTGCTAGCCCTCAATCATCTGCTTGTTGAAAATGGGAAGAATAGATTGTCACTCAAAATTAATGAGGGTGCTTCGTTACTTGTGGTGACCATGTCTTAAGAGCTCAAAGATGTTTCCTTCCCCATCTTCACTTTTATCTCTATCATACAATTTTCAAGGTTTAACTCTTGGCCTTTAAGAGTACTAGCATCTTTTTTCTGGTTACAATAACGGAAATGGTCAGAAGCTTTTTGTCGTGTAGCACCTTAGGGAATGTAAAGAGAACAGTTTGAGGAATGTGTCTACTGATGTGTGGGTGTAATGGGTTAAGGAGGAAATGATGAGAGAAATTCAAATGTTATAAGCAGTGTGGATATTATTATCCCTGCTATTTTCTTGTGACTATTGTTTTGTTTCTTTTAAGGTTCTGATAGGAAATGATGACAAAAACTCAGAAGTAAAGCATGTCGTTTATGGAATGTTGACTAGGTATCTGCGATTCCGGCCACAAACTCACCAGGGCAGGGTGTGTATGAGAACAGAGGTGTTTGGAGTGAAACAAAAGCCAAGTGAGTTTGAAATTTAATGTTCCATGATTGCTATGATCTGCCACTTTAAGGGCATTCTAAGATACTCCGGTTTAATATGTAGAAAAGGGTTTTAAACTTAATACATTTGTAGTTGTGTTCTTTTAATAATATACACTGAGCTTTTTGGATACATTTAGTAGCTAAAATGAAACAAACCACATTGTATATAAATTATAGTCCGATGGTACTGTTTACAGTGTATACAGTCATCAAAAATACCAAGCCACTCATGATAACTTGGAAGTTGCATGCTCAACAATTTATTGTCTCTAATTTGCCAAAGAAACACTTTAAATCACAAAGAAAGGAAATGGCTGATAGAAAATGTTGAATATGAATTTATTTTTGGTACCTGAAATTCCATTTTAAACTCTTTAAAATCTCTACTCTTTTGATATGTACATTATTAGATTAATTATAATTTTTGCAATGTGAAACTCGAATTATTGGCTTTGAAATGATTGGGATAAATACCAACTAAATTGAGGTAATATTTGATGTTCAAAGGCTGTTGGAGTCAGTTGAGTAATCATTTCAATTAATAAGAAACTGTATAATTGTTTGTCTTGCAATGTAGTCACTTAAGATGTAGATCATGGCATTTGAACTGCTTACTGCTAGTATTCATCAGGCAACGGAGTCAACTGCTGATGCGTTACCATTTGTATCACGGCGTTCTATTGTGATGGGTGGATTTCGATCCCCATTGTTCTGACTGCTGGTTTTCTGAACTCCTCCTCAAGGAAAGCCTGTGATGAACTTCAAGTCCACAGCGCTTTTGCCCTATGTAAAAGGTGTATCAGAGCCTCTTTGCCGTTGCCTACAATGACAAGGCTTCCACACAGTCTTAAAGTCCAACATGACGCTTAGATCACATTTTCTCGTATTTTTCCCTCACTCTTTTTCTGTATTTCTGCAATAATATCCTACATATTGTTTAGAAGTGTATCCAATTAATTAAACTAAAAACATACATGTAATATTTAAGAAGTGAAGGTTAACTTTAAAATTGTTACCTTGCAGCATGTGATTCACAGGCAATTGGTTTGGCCAGTGTTGGTAGAATTCCAGATGACAGCTTCTCAGCCAGTTCAATATGGAGTCAAAAATATAAAGCTAAATATGGTCGTCTTAATGGAAGAGGGGCATGGGAACCTAAGACTACTAATGATCCTACTGACTACCTACAAATTGACCTTCTCTATGAGTATGTTATCTGTGCTGTAGCTACTCAAGGAAATCCACCAACCCAATCACCAACTGCTTATGAATGGACCACAGAGTACAAACTAAGATTTTCTTTGAATGGTACCACTTTTTTCCCCTATAAAGAAAAAAAGACTGACAAGGTTGGTATGTCATGCTCCCGTATACAAGTATTTACAACAGCGAAAATTAGTACTTGTGTTACAAAACTACTGATTTTCATTTTGCAAATTACAGATGTCATTTTCCAAATTCAAGTTGTAGGTTTTAATTGATCTCATTTCACAAATTACAGTAAACCATTAACTATGCCAAGTTTCAATACGTTGATATCACTTTTTGTTTAACAGGCCTTTCCAGGAAATTCAGGAAAAACTGACACAGTGAAAAACAGTCTAAAGGAATTTGCAAGTGCAAAGTTTATACGCTTTTTGCCAACAAAGTATAATAGGTTCAAGGTTTTGAGAGTGGAGGCTTATGGAATACTTTTCAATAAAGGTATTTATTTGTTCTCATTTTTGTCCCGCTGATCCAAACTGAAGTCACCATAACAATGGAGAAATTAAGGTGAAATTGGACAATTTACAGAACAGTAATGACTAGTTATACAAAAATATAAATGGCTCCCACAGCTTGCTTTTGGAAAAGAAAGATACAGTTTAACTTTGTTACATATGTGGAGGACTAGACTATTGTACCCTAAGTTGCCACATATGAATGGTGATGAAGTTCTGCACTGTTAAATGAAGTATTATTCAGATGTTATTGATAAATTTCTCATCAATTATCAGCTAAGCATGGAAACATACATTTTACATCTCTTTATGTTTATTTCAGTTCCATCACAGCCTCCTACTGCCTTCAAGCTGACTGCAACGTCTTCCATCAGCATTGCAGCTTCCTGGCAGTTACCACCAGTCTATGCCAGACATGCAACTGTCATAGGGTTTAAAGTGTTTTACACAAAGAAGGTTTCGGGTGTGTCAGTAACAATCTTGACTATAAAAGGGGAATCAACATTGATTAAAAATGTCACAGGGCTTGATAAGTACACAGAATATGAATTTCAAGTCCTGGCTTTTACTTCTGATGGTGATGGACCAAAGAGTTCTGTTGAGGTGGAAAGGACAATGGAAGATGGTATGTGACAGGTTAGAAGTTGATTAGGTGACCAAAGGAACGGATAACCATGCAGTTACCTTGGATCAAATCAATTATTTACTCTATCAAAACTTTCAAAATCTAACAACAATAAATATGAATTGACAAGTGAAGATTTTACACCAAGTATTTACAATTTTTTTAAAAAATGAGTATACTGATCAAAACACTGTCCAATTGCAGTTCCTTCACAACCTCCATCTAACTTCATGGTCAGTGCAACCTCTTCCACCAGTGTTGGAGCATCCTGGCAGTTACCAGTAGAAAATTCTAGAAATGGAATAATCAAAGGATTTAAATTGTTTTACAAAAAGAAAAGCTCTTCAGTGCCAGGAACCGTCCTTTCAATCAATAGTGAATCAACGTTAAACAGAATTGTCACTGGTCTTGATAAGTACACAGAATATGAATTTCAAGTGTTGGCCTTTACTTCTACTGGTGATGGACCAAAGAGCTCTGTGGTTGTTAAGAGAACAAAAGAGGATGGTAAGAGCTTTCATTTGTTATCTAGTAAAAGGCTAGATATGTGTTCTGAACAGTTATTTAGAGAATATTGAAAATAGATATGTAACCAGAGTTTTATGAGAGGAAAGAGCATGACTTAATTATATTATACTATTTCAACATGCATCGCATCGTAATTAGGATTTAAAGCATGTCAATTTACTCATGAAATTATGCATGTTGGTGATTCTGATTGTTTTTGCTATTGGAAGCCTACCATATGCATTTAGACCCCAAAGGTGCACCCTATTTTGTATAAGAGATCAATAATAATTTATGGATGAGGGTCCACGACTATCATTTTTTGGAACCTCATCCATTTTTAGATCAATTTTCTTCTCCAGCGTTTTGAGCAATAGAGATGAAATGTTATCAGATTCCCTTTCTTTCGAAAATTTTGTCTCAAAACAGATTTCATTGCAATTGAATTACCTTATTTTGAATAATATGTTTTGAAAGCGTGCCAGAATTTAACAGGCTAAATCATGTACCAAATACCAATTTTTCTCAACATTTGTATTATTAAGCACTCAGAAAGATTTCTGCTTCATGATGAGGGAAAGGTGATGATAATATGATATCTTCATTATGTAATAAATATGAAATAGTTATTATTATGATTATTATCGTAACATAAATGTATCTTCCTTATTGCAGTTCCTTCAAAGCCTCCGAGTGGCTTTAATCTGACTGCATCTTCTTCTACAAGTATTACAGCATCTTGGCAGTTACCGCTAGCAAATTCCAGAAATGGAATAATCAAAGGATTTAAATTGTTTTATCAAAAGAAAGGCTCTGCTGGGTCAGAATTGATGCGGCATATAACAGATCAGGCAAAGCGCCTTGAAGAAGTCAGTAGCCTTGACAAGTTCACAGAATATGAATTTGAAATACTGGCTTTCACTTCTGTTGGTGATGGACCAAAGAGTTCCATTTTAACTGAAAGAACAAAAGAAGATGGTAAGACGTAGAAAATTAATAATGTTGCCTACATACTTGCTTGAATTTCCTCCTCTATGAACCTTTCTTTCTTTTCATAATGTTAATAGAACAGCTGTTTTTAAGAAAACATAGGAGGCTGGTTAGAATTATGATCAGTGCAACGGTCTATGCACTAGTGTTAACTACAAACCTACAGATTCACATAGTTACTTGTTGTATTCATCTTCGCATCCATCACACGTCAAGAATTCTATACCTTTTTCAAAAGTTTCTCAGACTTCGTAGTTTAGGTAGTGAGAACTCTGATTTTTACGAAAAATCAGAGGCAATGTGCTAGATTTTCGAGAAACATGGCTATCCTTTTTCCGTCGTTCTAGCGGGCGACCATTGTGCTCAACAAATTGATCGACAGGTAGCACTACAAATGGCTGAAAAGTAAAACACTGATCGCATTTTATTCACTCTCACATTTCACCCTCACAACCTCACGGTTAAATCTATCATTCTTACAAACGTTAAATGACTGGTACTATCTTTACGCAACCTCCACTCTTCATTCAAACTTGACAAAAACATAGGCAACTTTTTAGTCAGAAGTTCATTTCAAACCGGTGACCAACCTGGAACTTTCAAATGCGCTCACTCACAATGCAAAACTTGTCCCTTCATTCGTAACGTGCAGAAAATTTCAGGAAGAGATCCATTAAGATCACTGATCCCTTTACGTTCCCCTCGCTACAAAAAAGTTATACATTGGTAAAACAAGGAGACGACAAGGTGACCGGTTACGAGAACACCTTCGCGACGTAGAGACAAACGACAAGGACGCATCCAAACCAGTGGCTTGACACTTAAATCTTAAGTAGCATATGGCAGTTTGCAGCCTTTCCCTACATCTAGGCAGTTCGGAAAGCCGCAAAACTCTAGAACAAAAATTTATCTTCCAAATCGGTACTCTTAATCCCCGTGGTATTAACGAGCACTTTTCATTTAACTAATTTACGCTTGTTTTCTCCTTACCATATTCCCGCCAATAGGGTAGCTCCATTTTCTGCATTTAAACCTACACACGACCCACAATTCCGCCAATCGCTCTGACAAGGACTAACGCTAGGAACTTCAGCCTTTAAACTCTTAACGGTTGCCAATTTACGTTATCAACTCAGTTGATCATACCAAATTACCTTATATAAAAATGGTACTAGTAATATTTGTATCTGGATGTATTTTTCCCCATCACGTGATCAGTATTAGGTGGAAGCTATACATACCTGTTAAACCAAGTAGTTTCCGTCGTATGGTTATGATATTTAGTGTATCTTTTAAATATCAAAAAAAAACTTTTTCTGGAAAAATGCGACTGCAATTTACTCCTAGTTTGAGATAGTCTGTCTTGTTTGTAATTTTCTCAAGTTGTGTATATCGGTACAAGGCTGTGCTCTAGGAACTATTTAACTATTTTCACATGAAAATTTACATGAAAGTGTGTATTAGCAATTGTGTTGGCTGTTATTATAGGTTGCCTTCCTTGTGGATTTAGATCTTGATGGTGCACCCTTAGTTGCGTCGCAAATTTAGAGTAGTTTTTGGATTTGATTTGGGTTTTTTTTTGGCATAAATGTTAAAAAAAAGACAAACACAAAAGCAACAACAACAAAATGAGTGACAGGTTAGCCGAAAGTAACAACTTTTAAATTCAAATTTTGAAGGAGAGTGCTCAAAACAAGAACATCCAACAAAACAAAAACAACTGGCTAAAAATCTGGAAGACTTGGCGTCCCAAAATGACAATGACAGAAGTATTGGAACATACAAAATTCTCGAGAAGTTTATTAAACTGTTCGTTCTAAAGATGGAGAGACCACTCATGTAATTTAATTGTTTGTTTGCCAGATGTGTGATGTAATAGCTAGATCTCAACACGATCGAAATTTCAGAGACAAAATTTTATTTCAAGTGTTTATGGCTTCCTGAATTTTATAAAAAGACACCTGCCCCAGTATATGCATGGTTAGAATATTACAACATACCATATTGTTACCCATTAATCTTTTGATTTTCAAAAAATCGTGAGATTAGGGAACCGCGTAAACCTGTTTTCGCAAGCATTAACCACGCAAAACTTAATATACTGACAAGCACTGAGGGAAAGCGTTATGTTGCCAAAAGGTAGGAGAAAACAGGAGTCACTGAGGTAGGATAGGGTCAGTTCCTCTTGAGGATCTATTTGAAAAAACTGACCATATCCTTGAGCTGTAAGCGCAAGTAGACGGTGTTATGTACTCATGTATAGCACTGTTTTAGTGCAAAGGTCCATGTTAAACTGTTTTCGGTTTCGTTTTGGTACAGTAATTGGTTTTGTTTAGTGTTATTAGAAACTACTGTTACGGAAAATTAAAATCAGCTGGGTCGATTCTGAGACTAACTATTTATAATGTAATTGCATTTACAACTCAGACATGTTTAAATGTGAATTTGCCTCCTTCTCAGAGAGACATTAATATCTTTGTGGATGAAAACTTCTCAGTTGTAGCTGCAGGTTAGCCATTTACAGAGGCTGTAGTAATTAGGAAAATAACACTCAGTCCGGTTCATTATTTAAAGATGCAAATTAAAATGTGACTGCTCAATTGCAGCTCCCTCACAACCTCCCTCTCAGTTCTCTGTATTTGTGAACTCTTCAACCAGCATCACAGCTTCATGGCAGTTACCACCAGTAGGCTCCAGGCATGGAATCGTCAAAGGATATAAAATATTCTATAAAAAGAAAGGCTCAGGTTTTGCAACCACCCTGACACTAGACAATGGAAACACATCAAGAAGATTTACTAAGCTTGATGAATACACTGAATATGAATTTCAAGTGTTGGCCTTCACTTCTGCTGGTGATGGACCAAACAGTTCTTCTGTTTTCAGGACAACAATGGAAGATGGTGGGAACTGTTAACTCTTTAACCAACATTTTAATAAACTCTACCATTGTAGTTGTTGAGATAAGGGTGATTTTACTGATCGATTCAAGTTGCTACCTTTCAAATGTAGACTCCAGGCTCAAATAGTTCACCTCGCCTCTTCGATTGCTTTTTTCTTGATACTAAGAAGATTTTCTTTTTCATGCGTTGGATTAAATCAACTCTTAACAGCTTCTTTTGAAGACCTGAGATGTATAGTAATTTTTAGATGATCCTTAAGGAAGCGCGAGTTCCTTTCACACAAAAATATGGTGGCAGTACATCTTCACGTTAAATGTGTCCCAAATGCTGCAACAAGGCTGGGATTAATTGTTATTTAATACACATACATCGTTATTATTTTTTTTGTATCATTCTGTATTCTTCCAGCTCCTAGTGCACCTATATCTTTGTCTTCTGTTGATGTGCCACCCAGCAATTTGCATGGTCCAAGAATAACCTTGACCTGGAGCGAGCCTGCAGAGCCCAATGGAGTTATCAGAAGTTACACTTTGTTTTACAGCCACGATGGAGTTGCACCAAGAGAGATTTCTGGAATAGGCAAAGATGCATTGAATCACACACTCGATGTGTTAGGTGGAGTGACTTATCGGTTTGATGTCAGAGCTGTGACTATTAAACCTGGACCAAATAGGACGATTACTGTAATGTCCAGGGAATATGGTAAGCTTGTTATATTCAAGTGAATTTCAAAGCACTTAAACACGCTTACACGACATTGTGTAACAACACGAAAAGACCTCATCTGGTTGATTATCACTCGTATTGAAAAATAATTTGATTTCAAACATCTATTTTGTCTGTTTTATTTGATCTGCTCACCTTAAAAAGTATTGTCTTGCATTACCATAAAACTCTTAAAGTGTGTCTAATACATAAAAACGTTCTTCCTATGAGTTAAATGTTGCGTAGCACGGATTACCGATCAACTCCAGTTTTAACGCAGGTACAATAACTTATGTTTTAACTGAGGCATAGTAGTATGTTTTTTTTTGCTGATTTCCCTTCTTTTTTTTTGTATTTCCTCTTTGGACTAGAACATTTAAGTGTCTGCTCCAGAGTTTATTTATGTCTAACATTTTGTTGTGTATTTTTCACTTGGGAATATTGGAAGAAAGAAGAATTCCATTCTAGTCTTAGGTTGGGTTAATTTTTCATCCAGGAGTTATTTTACTTTATGAAAATTATTTCTCGTGTTTGTGAAATAGAGCCCAGTCGTGGACCAGAAGGGATATCCTCATCCGCAGTGAACTCCAGAAAAATCAATATAACTTGGCTTGGACTGTCAAGGGAAGTAGCCTATGGCACTATTATAAACTATGAAGTCAGGCTTAGTGTAGAAGAAAACTGTACAGAGATTCAGTCTTCATATCCTTCAACTATCAACACCACCGCTACTTATATTCTCGTGACTGGACTCTCCTTGTGTGCCAAGTATGCAGTGTCTGTAAGAGGCTACACTGCAGTGGGGCCCGGACCCTATAGCAGATCTGTTATGGAACAGATATTTCGTAAGTAATTCAATAACATGCCTTGATGCTGCTTTTTATCCTCGGGTTGAGCTTTGAGAAGGGATATTTAATCTATGTTTATCAAAACTCAGGTAATCCCGTCATCAAAGACCTCCCAAAAAAAACCGTTGTAGCACTTAACGAACTGGTAGTGTTGACATGTGAGGTAAATGGAGACTCTGAAGTTTCTGTAACCTGGACTAAGGATGGACTCACCGGTATACCTCGCGCTCAGTTCAAAAACAGTGGCAAAATACTTGTTATACAGAATGTTGTTCCTGGTGACAGTGGCGTTTATGAATGCATAGCTATGAACAGATTTGGAGACAGCCGTACAGCTTCGACGCTCATTGTCGCTGGTACGTAGAAACTGACTCACATGAAAAATTGCGTATTAATTGTGTAATAATTTAGTTCCTTTAAGTAAATCCGTGGAAGAGCAAGTGTCTTCTACAAAGCACTAATATCGTCACCTTGACAACTTGTGCACCCCTTCTTCAGGCAGTTGTTGGCAGGTCACTGACGTATCTCTCTGTGAACTCAAACTAATCAAATGTTTGAAAATGAGAAGAAAGGTGAAAAACACAACAACGACGACCGAGAGAACTAACTAATGTGCAAGCGAAAAGCACATCATGATGGAGTTCTTGGATCTTCCTTGCAGGATTTTAGATACAGGTGACATTGCCTGAATTTATTTTGGCCTCTTTACGCTTTCTTTTCTTCACACACAGTTCCACCCAGCATTATAAAAGAAGTTTCGCCTTCTTCAGTGATGTGTGAAAAGCAAACTCCGTGTCTTGTCTCGTGTCAAGCAACAAGTTACATTCCATTTAACTACTCATGGACGAAAGATGGCCAGGTTCCCACTGGTGATGGCATCAAGTTAATGAATAACAGTATCATTGTCACGCCACGGGATGCACAAGATTATGGACAGTATGTGTGTCACGCTACAAACAGCTTTGGATCAACAAAGTACCAAATCATTCTACTTGCTCCTAAGGATACTCAACATAATGACGGTAAATATTCCTCCTCACAATTCAAAGGCGCTTAAAATTTTTTGTCTCACAAAGTTTGGAAAGCCTAGCACTCTGAGGTCTGAGCTGGCGTTTTCCGAGCTGCTGATTATAACTGTTTGTACAGGTTTAATCATATTGGTATCAAAAGCAAAATTATGTGGTGGTCTCAGACGCCAACGCTGTTCAGTGTGAAGGTACTTTTGTCTCTTCAGTAAGAACATGATTTTGGTGCGCAGTGCATGTATCAAAGTTTGCCTGTTAGATTGTAACTAAGGCGAAATACAGCTAACAATGTTTAAAGACTCAAAAGTAAAATCTGACCGTGTCTTTGCACAGAATACAGGTTTTATATTTTTGGGGGTGATATACACTGTAGTTGACCCGAAGAGATGTTCGAGAAATTTGTAGCATACAACGAAATTTGTTTGATTTTAGGAAATTTGT
The DNA here is from genome assembly GCF_964200805.1 of Pocillopora damicornis. Lineage (NCBI taxonomy): Eukaryota > Metazoa > Cnidaria > Anthozoa > Scleractinia > Pocilloporidae > Pocillopora > Pocillopora damicornis. Next base: position 4,008,564 of record NC_142680.1, read on the forward strand.
ACGAAACAATTAAGAACAATCTCTCGGGACGATTCGAGAAAGTTTGAAACTGTGTGCTCGTTTCGAGGTAAGAGAAACGTCATATTTTATAATGTGAAAGAGAACATTATTGCCTCGAAACAAGAAACTAAGTAGAACATTAGGAATTTTTAATTTACTTAGTCTAGGTTATTAGTGTTTGATAGTTTGGTTTTTTCCCTTTTGGCAAGGTACACAAAGCATCCTTCTAGCTATTGTCATCGCATTGTGTTGCCTTGTGGTTGTGTCACTCATTATGAATGGTGTGTTCATATGGCAGCGGAGACGAGCTGTCAAATCTTCACCCGATCAACAGTCAAGCGATCAACAAGCTTCAGTCCCAAGTTTATATATGGAACTCAAACCCAGGCCTACGAACCAGCAGTCTAATGTACCAACTGAGTATCAGTCGTTACCGGAAAAACCCGGAAATCCTGGATATTGCAATGTGGTATTTCAGAGAGAAAACGGTGGGAAACAAAATGATGAAATTTATGAGGAAATATGAAAACCCTACAGAAGATGTTCTTGTCTCGCTAAAAGGAGCTTTGAGTACTTTGGTAATACTATACACGGCAGGCATTTGAAGTTTCGACCTACTCACCGTTGTCACGGTTACTGTTACTATCATGATTTCGCGTACGGTGCGGTTATCTATCATCTATGAAGAAAAAAACATATGATCACAATTGCTTCCTCAGTAGATGCAGCTAGGGAGTGCAGTCTGTTTACTTCAAGAACAGACATTGCTGCAATTGGTTTCTCATCAAAGTACTTTCATGGTCATTTTAAGGCAGTGGAGCCTTACGGGCCTCCTTAGCTTGTAACAACCTTTGATTGGGTCAGTTCGAATTCAATACTAAAATCTTTGTTATATTTACATGTATCCATGTAACTACGGTATATATTTTGCATTTGATTTGTGTAAAATGCTATACGAGGAATCACATATACCTGGATCGGAGCATTTAGTTATAACCTCGAACGAGAGATAAATGAAATTCTAAACTTTGTGTGAGACTCTTGAAAGACGATCACACGTAAAATTACTTGGCATAACAAAACCCTGTTAATTTTTTCCTAATTTTCTTTTGGCAGCATGAAAATTCGAGGCCCCGTCCACACGTATCCGGATAAATTTGAAAACGGATCGTTTTTGGTGTCCACACGTAAACGTCAAACAATGCCGTGATGAACTGAACAAAATGTGCAAAATTGAACCACTAAATGCTAGGTTTGAAGGGGCCAAAGTAACTTCTGTTGAAACAGTGTTTAAAATACATATCTCTGATTTCCTGAATCAAAACAGTGACTTTGACCCCATCACTGATAAAAATCAAAATCAAAATCATCACGTCATCCTTTTCAAATCGTTTTCAAATTTATCCGGATAAGGCGTCCACACGGAGACGCTTAGCCAGCGTTTTCAAATTTATCCACTCTGGAGGGCGTTTTCAAATTTATCCGTTTTCGGTGTGTGAAAACGCCGTTTACGTGTGGACGGAACCCGTAACCGTATAAATATTTATCCGTTTTCAAATTTATCCGGATACGTGTGGACGGGGCCTGAATTTAATTCAAGGTGGGTTCTGAGCCAGAAGTAACAATTAAAAATAGAAATTTATTTTTGGATATGTTAAGAGTCATCAGATGTAAACATAGAGCAAAGCGTTAAAACTTGATATTTTCAACTATAATTGACAGTTGTTCCTTATATTTTATATTTTTAAAGAGGTTTCTATTGTTTGAGTCATTTATTGGAAATTGTGAACGTTTTCAATGTATTTTTATAAACCGTAAATTCTTCTTAACTGTAAACACAATATATTGTTGTTCACTTTTACCCTAAAGTAATGCAATAATTTTAGACTTCAGAATATTACTGTGTAGTGTTTGTAGATAACTGTATAGAAGATTGTAGAGTATTTGCGCCTCAAACAATTTTCAAGATAATAGAGTATTTATGAATTGAAGAAAATGATTGGTAAGTTTTTTCCAAGGCAGTAACATATGAATAAGTAATAAATGTACCGTACAAACTAGTTGTAGATAATGGAATAAAACGTTTTCACGAAAAGATGTATCTGACCTTGGTATACCATGTCTCTTCTGTCTATTTCTTTTCATTCACTAATAGAATTTTGTCATTCGGTTGTCGACATGAACTAAAATAAAGTTACTGTGGAACCAAACGCTGTCTAATTCTTGACGTTCGTAGCAAGTTCGCTTGAGGCAGATCTCCGTGTACTAGGAAACCGTGAAGAGTTTGCGTTCCTGCTGCAAATGGTCTCTACCGAGCTATTTTCCCCCATTATTGTTGCTTACCCCGCAAAGACCTGTTAATGCGAAAATATTTCGTCACAGCGCGCGCGCTCATCAAGAATAGCACTGCCTTGCTGCAAGCGAAAGACTCCTACCCTTGAACTTTTATACATATATATCTACATAAATGTGGGGGTAGAGTCTGCCTTGGCATAAAGTGCTCAATGCTATGGTAGCAGAGCTGAGTATATATAAGTGAAAGAATCAAAGAGGACGCATCGATTCTACCTACCTCTACCTATAATTTTATAATTTTGTCTGAACTTGTTTTGGTATCATTACGTTTTCCCTTTTTTTCACACAGTGCCACCCATAATTTTCGAAGAATTTTCCCCTTCCTCAGTGATATGTAAAAAGCAAAGTCCGTGTTTTCTCACTTGTCAAGCAACAAGTTATATTCCGTTTAACTACTCTTGGACGAAAGATGGCCAGGTTCCAACTGGTGATGGCATCAAGTTGATGAATAACAGTATCGTCGTCACGCCACGGGATGGAAAAGATTATGGGGAGTATGTTTGTCACGCTACAAACAGCTTTGGGTCAACAGAGTACAAAATCACTCTACTTTCTCCAAGGGATAATGAAGATGATTACGGTAAATATTCTTCCTCTATATTTGAACGTGCTCAAATGTTTTCGTTTAAAAAGTTTGGAGAGCCTAGTACTTTGAGGTCCAGTGTGGAGTTTATGGACTTCTATTTACAGTTGTTTGGTACAACCATTTATGTATCAAAAGCAATATTATGTGGTGGTCTCATACGTCGACGTTGTTCTGTGTGAAGTTACATTTTCTCTCTTCAGTTAGAATGTTATAAGAGTGTGCAATGCAGGTAGATCATTCCATATATCATAATTGGCCCGTTAGGTTGTAACATAATCAAAACAGAGCTTTATACACTAATTTTAAGGGGGCTCAAAACTAAAAATTAATATGCCTGTATTTCTCCTATTAGTTGTCCTGCTTGTTCGAAATTACAGAAGGTCATATAAGCTGAAGCTTATAAGCTGTTACGCACTGAAATCAGCTGAAATATGATGAATTATGTATGAGCTGCAGCCCACGGCATTGTGGGAAATATCAACAACTTCAGGCTTATGTCATCTTGTTATCGAACGAAACTACTCGGCCTACGAAGAGACTGATTGTTTTTCTGAAACCGCGGACGATATTGTTACAAATCATACAAAGCCAAGTTTAAATAGTGAGGAGACAATCTTTTTTCGGATGAACTTTCGTTTACAGAAGACCGGTCAAGCAAAACGATCGTGATACACGCATACCGTGACTGACTCAATCGAGATGGCGCACTTTAATCATTGTTTCCGGGTAGCTTTTCTCGCTGTACTTTTTCCACTGACTTCAGGTGAGTACCATACAATCTTAAATCAACTAGAAAGGCTTATTTTATGTTAAAATTTACATTCAAGGTACTTTTGTGGGAGATTTCTTTCAGTCGTGAGTAGTGTATCCGTACGGTCACAGGTTAATCCTCATTGCGAACAGAATCAATATCAGAAAGAAACGAGGGTCCCTCGGGATTCGTTGTTTTTTTCGTAATTAAAATGTCATCTTAAAAGAATAGTACGGTTAAGAATCTACCTGTTTTTACATCAAGCTCAATTCCTGTTTCAACGAATAAATTGAGTGGTAACATCTGCATCAATTTTAGGTTAAAGCATTCTTGAAATTTATTTCACCTTTCCTATCTACTGAAAGCTTTGAATTTGGACCAGTCTAATACATATCTACCTTGCGCTCCCAAAATTGTACATTTACACTGAAAGTCAACTTCTCCTTACTCCAAGGAAGGGCTAACGACCCAGGTTTCTCGAATTCGCTGCAGCAATTTATTTTTCTTTGATGCAGCACATCAGTTTTTCGAAACTTGAATCTTTCCTCATTTTCTCTAAAAATGGACACCGTCAAAAATGAGACCCGATGTATTTCCATTTGCAGTTTTAATGATCAGATTTAAATTTCCTCCAAATTTGTAATCAAATTGATAAATATTTTTAGAGGCAGACCAGCTCTAATTGTCCCTATTTATGACATGGATTTTGTATGAGACATACCTCATAAAGAGATTCAAGACATGCATAATATAATTATGTCTCTCACATCCAACCATTCTTGAATGTTACTATGATTATTATAACTGTGTTATAGTGCAAATGTAAATTTTATTTCTGTAGGAGCCTGTGTTGATCTAGATCTTGGAATGGGAAGTAGAACTATTCCAGATAGTAAAATAACTGCTTCTTCAGTACAAAGTGTCAGCACACCAGCCAAGAATGGTAGACTGAACTTCACATCAGGTTCATCATGGTGTGCAGGAACAAGTGACACTAACCCATATCTACAGATTGATCTACAGACACTTCATATCATCTGTGCTGTGTCTACTCAAGGGAATTCTCAAGCAGATCAGTGGGTGAAGAACTACACGCTACAATTATCTACAAATGGGATAACTTGGACAGACTATATGGAATTCAGTGGGCAGGTTAAGGTATGCCACATGGGCTGGTTGAGAATTATATGATATCTTGCCTCAATCACTGTTCCTGAACTATGAAAATTCAACAAGTATTCTCCTCATGCTCAGTAAATATCATGAATTTTGAGTGATTATTTTTCATTCAGCAAATTATATTTTGCATGCCTGAATTTGAAGTCAAGGTTGCATAAAGAATACAAGGGAGAAATGGACAGGGAATCTAACAAATTGTTTTGAACTATGTTATTGCACCAAATATTTATGGTACAAAAAAAGTTGTCAAAGGAGTGCAGAACAATTGATATCTAATTGCTGAGAGATTGCTGCTCTCAATCCAAGTAGTAATAAAAATTGATTGTCACAGGTGAACTGCAGTTGTAGAAATTAGCTAGAGTTCACCTTCAAGGGTCAGTGTGCTATTTTTTTATAATCCAATGGTCAAATTATGATATATTCATGTATGCTTAGTCCAGTGGGCCTCTTCCCTAAATGTCGGGCCTTATTCCTACACCTACATTTATATTTTTCTGTTTTTATGAAGATTAACTGAGCCACCCAGACCAACCATTGTGACAACAATAAAAGTATTTCCTGTCATAAAACAAGAGGGATGATTACTTTCACCAGGATGAAGAGTTACAATTATAGTTACATTTTACATTCTACCTGGAACTCTATGATGAGTTATAATTATTTTCCTAAGGTTTTAGAGGGAAATAAGGATAGAAACTCAAATGTCAAACATGTTCTATATGGAGTGTTGACAAGATATTTGCGATTCCTGCCACAAAAACACCAGGGTGAGGTGTGTATGAGAACAGAGGTGTTTGGAGTGAAACAGAAGCCAAGTAAGTTTAGAAACTTTTGTGTAATGTTGCACACATCCTCAATTTGATCCTTACATTTCACAGTTATCTGTGGTAATTTGTTTATCTATAAACAAAGGTGACCTTCCACGGGAAAACGTACACTAACGGCTTTTCGTTAATCGGGTGAAACGCACGGCTACCGAACGGGTAACTCACCCGTTCGAACGGATGCTATCGAACGGATGCTATCGAACGGATGCTATCGAACGGATGCTATCGAACGACTGAACGAGCTATCAAGTATTCCGAACGGCTTGTGTAAATTCTTGAACGGGTTACCCAAACGACCACACGGCTTGTGAAAATTATCGAACGGGTAACGCAAACGACTGCACGGCTTGTGAAAATTTTCGAACGGGTTGACACAGATGGATGAATGTATTTACGATTAATTTCATGAGAAGCAATTGCCGTAAGAACCGAACGGATAGGTTATCATTCCGAACGAATGGACAGAGCCGGTCCGATTCACGTTTAAGTAGGTTCGAACGGATAGTCAACTGTTCTGATGTAATAAAATATTGACTTCCCACAGCCGCTAGAAAATTGCCTGACGAAGTATTCAAATTTGTTAAACAGAAACTTAGTTCAGCGTCTTCTATTAATAAAAGCAAACCTCGAATAACCTGTGAAGGTCAAGTTGTCATTATTTGTCTTTGCCGTGTCGAGTGTTTATTGCCGCTTTATTGCACAAAAACGCGACTGCAACTTTTTTCTAGCAGCTTTGCATGTTGCCAAATTGTTCCCTATATCTTTTCTTTTGACAGTGAATTCGATGCGGCAAACATAACTATTCCGCGCACGATTCCATTTCTGGTGTTACTGTAATACAATCTCGCGACATTTGCGTAAAGCGGACCTGTGTGACAGGTAACGCAACACTATAGAATCCTAAGGTAAGTACTAAAACGAGGAACGACCTAAAACCACCTAAAACCACCTAAAGCCACCTAAAGCCACCTAAAACCACCTAAAACCACCTAAAACCATCTACAACCACCTCAAAAATTTCAACAACCACCTACAACCACCTCAAAAACATCTACAACCACTCGCAAACTATCTAAAACCATCTAACACAAGGCATAAATGTCTAAAATAAGGCGAAACGACAACATGTCACGTACACGAAATACGAGAATCGAACGAAACCTCTACCTTCCCCTGAAATCTTACTCTCCCTGGTCCCATGTATAATCAACCATCTCACGAAATGAAATGCGATAGCATGCTAATTATTTTATATTCCCTCAGCAAAAGAATTAAAGAACTTTACAAAATGAATTAACAAGTAACAAAAAATAATAAATAGGGAATAATACATGGGCGCGCGTACAATAGCCCTTTTCTGGGAAGAAAATCCGACCTTATTAATGAATGCAAATAAATGAATCGACAATTCTCGAACAACAATCGTAGAGTGCGTTGGCGCTGACTCTTAAGTTGGAAAATGCTTTGAATCATGATTACAAAAACTTCCATATATACGCGCGCCTATGTATGATTCCCAATGTATTATTTTTTGTAACATGTTAGCTCATTTTGTTAAGTTCTTTAAGTCTTGCTGAGGGAATATAAAATAATTAACATGCTATCGCATTTCATTTCGTGAGATGGTTGATTATACATGGGACCAGGGAGAGTAAGATTTCAGGGGGAGGTAGAGGTTTCGTTCGATTCTCGTATTTCGTGTACGTGTTTTTGAGGTGGTCGTAGGTGGTTGTTTAAATTTTTTAGATGGTTGTAGGTGGTTGTAGGTGGTTTTAGGTGGTTTTAGGTGGTTTTAGGTCGTTCCTTGTTTTAGTACTTACGGGAATCCTGAACCTTCCAAACGGATGATACAAGTCGTTTGACGGAAAATAGTCCAAGTCGTTCGAACGGGCTGATGTTTTTGACGAACGGGCTGATGTTTTTGACGAACGGGTGACCACGCCGGTCGAACGGATGGATGTCTTCGAGGAATGAATGACCAAGCCGGTCGAACGGGCTGATGTTTCCGAGAACGAATGACAAAGCCGTTCGAACGAGCTGATGTTTTCGACGAACGGTTGATCAAGCCGGTCGAACGGATGGATGTTTCTATCGAACGGATGACCGAAGCCGTTCAAACAGATGCAAATTTTTCTGAACGGCTGACAAACGGCTAGTGAACGGAAAGCCGTTTGAAAACGGACGTTTTCCCGTGGTAGGTCAAAATTTAAAAGCCCATGACTGTAAATATCGAGAATCGCTGGCTAGGCTAAAAAAATCGAAAATTCTAATAATTTGCCTGGAAAACCCTTTTAGGGAGATGTATTAAAAAAAAAATATTCCGAAGTTTGAAAAATCAAATGTTTCCGAGGAAATGGGGAAAAACGAAAATTTGGGTTTCTACCCAATTAATTAAGCAAAAAATACAGTAACATTGACCAACTTTAGTGTGCGAGTACTAAAGGAGGATGTTTGGTAAGAAATCGGGGGTGTTTTTACTTCAAAGTATAATTCATTTGATTTTTATTTGTGGCATTTTAAGGAGCTTTGGTTTCATTTTAAAATTCACATGACTTTTTAACAAAGTGCTGTCAAACGCTTGTTGCAAAAAGCGAAAAATCGAGCAACTTCAAGCCTTCAAAACGCGTCTTGGCATGTGAGAAATCATATCAAACTACATGCTGGCACAAAGTTTGGTCCTTATATGAAAATAATATGAAATAAAAAATGTGGGTAATTAAGAAAAGTGCCGGTAAAATAAAAGAGTTTGCAACGTACTGTGGCCAAGGTCAAGAATTTGCGTGATGCAAATCAGTTGTAGAAATCGTACTTGAGAGCTACGAAGTAAACAAGATAGTTAAAGATGGTTAAAAAACTCTTTGATATGGAAATGATATGAAATTATAGAATAAAAAATCCGTAGACATTGCTGAAGAGGGCTATACATTGATGTGTAGATACGAACTTTCCTGTTAATTTGAATTGCAGAAGACTGTTATTGTCGACTCGCAATTTCAACAGCACTACCTACACCTAACTATAGATAAGGGCCGCTGTATAGTTCACCATTTTTGTTGACAAGTGGTTTATTATCGACATCGTTCTTAGTTGAATAGTTACGTTTTCTGCAATTGCGATAATATTACTTTTGAAATATCTTGGATATCTTGGAAAAAGTTATGTGAGTAAACAAAGTCACGCAACACCGCAAGCTTCTGCTGTGAAGTTTTTCACCTCAAGATAACAGCCGAACTATTTTTATGCTATTTACTCTTATCTTTTTTGGAAAAATGGCCACATTTCTGTCATAAAACTTGATAAAAAGGACTTATGTCACGGCAGCAATTATACCGTGTTGCAGTCCGGGCGATAATTCTCTATGATGCAATCACGGTCTTAATTTTTCTTAAAGGTAAACACGTGCGAGGTTTTTCATAGAGCATAAACAGAAAACGATGTCATTCTGTAGCTTTGCTTCTCTTCTTGGGGGGGCTTGTGGTGCAAGTTCTGAAAATCCAAACATGGCTGACTTTGTCAAATTGAAAGACTGTACTAGGGATCAAGTGTTTCCATGTCCAAAAGAGGGCTGCACGCATAATTTCCAAAGGCACTCTTCTCTAGAAAAGCATCTCGCGTTCAGAACATGCACAAAGACGGTTGAAAGGAAGACACTTCTTGATAAAGCGAAGGTTAAATATACTGCAAGGCTCGAGGAAGGTTCAAGTTCCGTGCCAACCATTCCTCTACCTCCTGAAACCTGTCCTCGTAGCACTGGATATGCAACACTGCCTGAAGGCTTCGCTTTAAAACAAGTAAAGAAAGTTTACCGGTTTAACGAAAAGCAACAAGAGTACCTGACTTACCATCGGACAAGAAAGCGGCAAGAAGGTCGACGCGGAAATTGTTGCAACAGAAATGAGAAGAGCAAAGGAATTGAACGGGGAGCGCTTGTTCAGTGTCTCTGAGTTTTTTTACTCAACAAGTAGCTTCATTTTTTTCCAGAATGACAGCAAAAGTGAAACAGCAGACAGCCCCCTGCGCACAAGCTGTAACTGAGCAAGATCTCGTTGCTATGGAGGAAGAATTTAATTTTGTCAAATGCTAAGGAGTCTATTTTTGAGCAGTTAAATGTAACTCATTCTATTCATTACCAACAGTACAACTGTTCCATGGTCGAGAATAACACACTCAAAAATCTCGAACTCGCAGTCTTAAAACTCCTTTGCGAGAGTTTCAATCTTGCATTACCACCTGGGGTTAATTATAGAAAAAAGACATCTTACGTCGCTCTGCTCGAAGACCTTGCTGGATGCTGCTCTTGCAGTGCAGTTTAAAAGGCAAATGGCAAAAGGCTGCTTCAAAAAATTGAGTTCTATATGAACGTTGATATAAAACGGGGGCCGTGGAGCATATTTTGGATCGGAGGAGCTATTGCAGTTCCCACGTACTGTGAGCTCATTGGCACCAACTTATAATTATCTATGAGGGCCCAGGGGCCTCCCCTCCGAGGAGGGCTTCCTTTTGTTTGTTTCTTAGTACGCCTTTCTCAGTACAAAAAGACTGCTGACAGGGTATCCTGGGGTATGCTCCCCCGGCAAATTTTGAAATCTAGAGCTTCTGAAATCACCGGAAACGCGTTTCAATCCAAAGAAAAATTTGTCAAATTTTTAATTCAAAGATTAAAATAAATAATAATGATAACAACAATTTGTTCTTGGTGGGGCTACAGCCCACTCAACCCCATAGCTCCGCGGTCCCCGTATTAAAGGCGCAAACCGGAAATAAAAAAGTCCCCTTCGAACCGCACTTGGCAGTCAGACAGGATCAGGCCGGCTGGATGTTGTTCGATATAGACTCATAAAATAATTTATACAAGTAATATAAAACGAGATATATAGGACCGGATGCTTTAGAATGGAGTTTTGACGCAAAAAGGATTGTGTCTGCGTTACTCGGCAACTTCACCTCTGATCCAACGTGACAATTGTCACGCAATTGAAACATTTTGCTTTTCGTCAAGACAGTTACGAGAAATGAAACAAAAAACTCATTGGCTTAAAAAACGAATTAAACGCTATTAAATGCTGGTCATTATTCTTGTAAATTTCATGTTGTAGCCGTCAAAAGAGCCTTTCCTACACCAGAACCGTCAGGCGGTACGATTTCTACAACTGATTTGCATCATGCAAATTCGTGACCTCTGGCCACAGTGCGTCGCAAACCTTTATGTTTTGCCTGCACATTTCTGAATTACCCAGATTTTTTGTTTCATATTGTGTTAGTATAAGGACCAAACTATGTGCCAGCATGTAGTTTGACATGATGTCACGCATACCAAGACGTGTTTTGAAGGATTGAAGTTGCTCGATTTTTCGATTTTTGCAACAAGCGTTTGACAGTACTTTGTTAAAAATAATGTGAATGTTAAAATTAAACCAAAGCTCCTTAAAATGCCGCAAATAAAAATCAAATGAATTATACTTTGAAGTAAAAACACCCCCGATTTCTTACCAAACATCCTCCTTCAGTACTCGCACACTAAAGTTGGTCAATTTTACTGTATTTTTTCCATAATTAATAAGGTAAAAACCCGAATTTTCGTTTTTCCCCATTTCCTCGGACACATTTGATTTTTCAAACTTTGAAATAATTTTTTTGAATATATCTCCCTAAAAGTGTTTTCCAGGCAAATTATCAGAATTTTCGATTTTTTTAGCCTGGCTAACGATTCTCGATATTTACAGTCACGGCCTCTTAAGGTTCTAAATTTAGTGGCCATTTTAATTTATTATGTTGATAATTGTTATTTGGATTAGTACATGTAGCTTTGATGATACAAATCACTCTTTGAACACTCAGGCATAGCGACTAACCCACACTGTATAAGCTGAAACTTGCACTCTTAATAACACTCATTAATTTAAAACTTCCAAGTGATTAGGATGAAGCAATTTGTGTTTGATGTTTAGTGGCGGATTGTCAAGGCTCTTAGCGTTATGAGCTGAGGATTGCAAGAGAAAATTCAATTACCACAAATGGAGTTCCTCATGTCACAGCTTCACTTCTATTACAATCAAAGTCTTAAACGTTAGGGATCCATTCTGGGCAATCCCTTCATTGGAGCAGCCGCACAGCATATCATATGTAATGTGATAGCTGTTTGCAGCATTCACTTGGTTATTTCCAAACAGTTAATTATGGCTTCGTCACTATTTTTCCATCGCTCTTTTTCTGTATTTCTGCAATTATTTCCTACAGATTGTTTAGAAGTGTATTCAATGAATTACACAAAAAACATACACGTGATATTTAAGATATGAAGGTTAACTTTAAAATTGTTACCTTGCAGCATGTGATTCACAGGCAATTGGTTTGGCCAGTGGTGGTAGAATTCCAGATAACAGCTTCTCAGCCAGTTCAATATTTGCTCCCCAATATGCAGCTAAATATGGTCGTCTTAATGGAAGAAGGGCATGGGAACCTAAGAATACTAATAATCCTACTGACTACCTACAAATTGACCTTCTCTCTGAGTATGTTATCTGTGCTGTTGCTACTCAAGGAAATCCACCAACCCAATCAGCAAGAGCCCAAGAATGGACCACAGAGTACAAACTGAGATTTTCACTCAACGGTACCACCTTTCTCCCTTATAAAGAAAACAAACTTGACAAGGTTGGTATGGCATGCTCATATATACAAGTATTTACAACAGCGAAAATTAGTACTTGTGTTACAAAACTACTGATTTTCATTTTGCAAATTACAGATGTCATTTTCCAAATTCAAGTTGCAGGTTTTAATTGATCGATCTCATTTCACAAATTACAGTAAACCATTAACTATGCCAAGTTTCAATACGTTGATATCACTTTTTGTTTAACAGGCCTTTCCAGGAAATTCAGGAAAAACTGACACAGTGAAAAACAGTCTAAAGGAATTTGCAAGTGCAAAGTTTATACGCTTTTTGCCAACAAAGTATAATAGGTTCAAGGTTTTGAGAGTGGAGGCTTATGGAATACTTTTCACTAAAGGTATTTATTTGTTCTCATTTTTGTCCCGCTGATCCAAACTGAAGTCACAATAACAATGGAGAAATTAAGGTGAAATTGGACAATTTACAGAACAGTAATGATTGTAGTTATACAAAAGTATGAATGGCTCCCACAGCTTGCTTTTGGAAAAGAAAGATACAGTTTAACTTTGTTACATAATTATGTGGTGGACTGGACTATTGTACCACGAATGGCAATGAAGTTCTGCACTGTTAAATGAATTGTTGTCAGCAGGAAAGTTACATAGCTTTTTAAAATTCAGATATCATTGATAAATTTCACATCAATTACCATCTCAGCATGGAGGCATACATTGTACATATCTTTAATATCCTTATTTCAGTTCCATCAAAACCTCCTACTGCCTTCAAGTTGACTGCAAGATCTTCTACCAGCATTACAGCTTCCTGGCAATCACCACCAGTCTTTGCCAGACATGGAAGAAAAATAACAGGTTTTAAACTGTTCTACAAAAAGAAAGGTGGTGGGTCAGCAACAGCATTGTTAATTATTGGCAGCGGATCAATATTAAGTAGAATTGTCACTGGGCTTGATAAGTTCACGGAATATGAATTTCAGGTGTTGGCACTCACTTCTGATGGTGATGGACCAAAGAGCCCTGTTGAGGTGGAGAGAACAAAGGAAGCTGGTATGTGATAGGTGAAGGTGAAGGATAAACGATTATGACAATTTTTGATGAAATAAATTTCATTAGACCTGCAAGGAGAGAACCCATCCCTCCATATGGGCTGCAATTGTAAGAAATTGCAGAAGAGAAACCAGAAAAAATTCAGGCCTCGATGGAACTTGAACCCATACCTCTCAGATATTAGATGGGTGTTACTACCAACTGAGGTATCAAGCCACAAATTGGGAGCCAGACAATAGATAGAAGGTTCTTTGTTTGGCAGTAACATTTAGGGGGACCAGTTATAGGCATTAAGTTCTACATCTTTCCAATTGCAGCTCCATCAAAAGCCCCAAGCAGCTTCAGGGTGACTGCAGTTACTTCTACAATTATCACAGCATCCTGGCAGTTACCACCAGCATACTCCAGAAATGGAATAATAGGATTCAAATTGTTTTACAAAAAGAGAGGTTCTGGTGGACGAGCAACCACCTTGACCATTAAGAATGGAACAGCATTAAGTAAAGTTGTCACTGGGCTTGATATTTACACAGAATATGAATTTGAAGTGTTGGCCTTTACTTCAGTTGGTGATGGACCAAGGAGTACTCCTTTAGTGGTGGTGAGAACCATGAAAGGTGGTAAGAATTGTAAAGCAATGTTCAAGTCTTTTTTAACTTAGTCTGCATGGTGTAGCAACAGCAAAAAAACCTATGAGCTGATTGTTTATGAAAAAGTATATTCTAACATGGATTTTGTATGAGACATACCTCATAGAGAGATTCAAGACATGCATAATTGTCTCTCACATCCAACCATTCTTGAATGTTACTATGATTATTATAACTGTGTTATAGTGCAAATGTAAATTTTATTTCTGTAGGAGCCTGTGTTGATTTAGATCTTGGAATGGGAAGTAGAACTATTCCAGATAGTAAAATAACTGCTTCTTCAGTACAAAGTGTCAGCACACCAGCCAAGAATGGTAGACTGAACTTCACATCAGGTTCATCATGGTGTGCAGGAACAAGTGACACTAACCCATATCTACAGATTGATCTACAGACACTTCATATCATCTGTGCTGTGTCTACTCAAGGGAATTCGAAAGCAGATCAGTGGATGAAGAGTTACACACTGCAATTATCTATCGATGGGACAACTTGGACAGACTATACAGAATTAGGTGGACAGGTTAAGGTGTAAAATACATTCTGTTTTGAAGCATTACTTCAGAAATAACCATGATTTAGCATGCATTGACTTTAACATTTATATCTAATCCCCATAAGCATGCAGGAGGCAGTGACCAGTTCTTGCCCTAACAAATTATTAAATATAAATGTGTGATAGAGGGTGTGATACCAACAGAAACACTGACATTGCTGGAAAAAAACAGCTTTCAAGCCCTGATTCTTAAGAGTCTCTGAGCTGTTGATAGTTTCAAAATTTCAATATTCATTTAACAAATATTATTAAAAGGAAAGATGGTAAATTTTTGAGCTTGGTGAAAATAATTGAGAAAGTTTTTTTCATCTTTTCACAAGTGTGGGGCAAGCAAAAAAATTTGAGTCCTTGTGTAGTATTGAACCTCAGACCTTCAGATTCGGTGCTCAAATTCTCAAATCACTTAAATAGCAGTTGACTATATTGGTTAAAGATGAAATCGTACATTTCCATAATCACCACCTAGTGAACCTCAAATTATCAATAAGTAATGACTGGATTTGTTCTTGTCTAAAGAACAAATGTAGGAGAACAAAATGAATTCATTGATGTTAATTGAACATGCACAGTATCATCTGTAGGCTTAGCAAATACAGTGTCTTCAGCTGAGCCTTCAGCAAATGATTTTTTGGAGCTGTGAGATGGCTGCTGAGGAGCATTAAGAATTTATTTGCACTGCTGGTTAACACTTCTTTTTCCTACATGGCAAACCAAATGTCATTATTTGTGAATGAAAATGAGTGTTGCTAGCCCTCAATCATCTGCTTGTTGAAAATGGGAAGAATAGATTGTCACTCAAAATTAATGAGGGTGCTTCATTACTTGTGGTGACCATGTCTTAAGAGCTCAAAGGTGTTTCCCCATCTTCATTTTTATCTCTATTATACAATTTTCAAGGTTTAACTCTTGGCCTTTAAGAGTACTAGCATCTTTTTTCTGGTTACAATAACGGAAATGGTCAGAAGCTTTTTGTCGTGCAGCACCTTAGGGAATGTAAAGAGAACAGTTTGAGGAATGTGTCTTAACTGATGTAAGGGTGCAATGGGTTAAGAAGGAAATGATGAGAGAAATTCAAATGTTATAAGCAGTGTGGATATTATTATCCCTGCTATTTTCTTGTGACTATTGTTTTGTTTCTTTTAAGGTTCTGATAGGAAATGATGACAAAAACTCAGAAGTGAAGCATGTCGTTTATGGAATGTTGACTAGGTATCTGCGATTCCGGCCACAAACTCACCAGGGCAGGGTGTGTATGAGAACAGAGGTGTTTGGAGTGAAACAAAAGCCAAGTGAGTTTGAAATTTAATGTTCCATGATTGCTATGATCTGCCACTTTAAGGGCATTCTAAGATACTCCGGCTTAATATGTAGAAAAGGGTTTTAAACTTAATACATTGGTAGTAATGTGTTCTTTTAATAATATACATTGAGCTTTTTGGATACAGTTAGTGGCTAAAATGAAACAAACCACATTGTATATAAATGATAGTCTGATGGTACTGTTCACAGTGTATACAGTCATCAAAAATACCAAGCCACTCATGATAACTTGGAAGTTGCATGCTCAACAATTTATTGTGTCTAATTTGCCAAAGAAACACCGTAAATCACAAAGAAAGGAAATGGCTGATAGAAAATGTTGAATATGAATTTATTTTTGGTACCTGAAATTCCATTTTAAACTCTTTAAAATCTCTACTCTTTTGATATGTATATTATATAGAGGGAGATGCACTGATCATATGGTTTTGCTATGGGACTGTAATCAGAAAAGCATGAACTCGATCATTACTAGATGATATGGGAATTGTATGGAACTTTTAGAAATTCGTAGCATTCCCATATCAGATGCTGCAGTATCAATGAATGATATGGGAATTGTATGAGACTTCACAAAACATATGTAACATTCCCATATCAGATGCTAGTATGCGTGGATGATATGGGAATTATATGGAACTGTGCCAAATACATAGCATTCCCATACAAAAGGGTCAGGGATCATATGGTATTGGTATGGGGCTGATCCATATCATTCCCATACCAGATACTATGGGAAATCTATGGAACTGTGCCAAATACGTAGCAATCCCATAGTTAAATACAATAGAATCAAAACTGAAGGAAGACAGTGGCATATATGGTTTTGATATGGAATCAATAGCCCATACTAAAGCCATATACTACCCATATATGGGCCATAGTTTATGCCATACCATTTCCATACTTGGACCGTATATGGCCCATATCACCAGGTTTGGTAAGGGGTGAAACTCGAATTATTGGCTTTTAAATGATTGGGATAAATACCAACTAAGTTGAGGTAATATTTGATGTTCAAATGCTGTTGGAGTCAGTTGAGTAATCATTTCAGTTAATAAGAAACTGTATAATTGTTTGTCTTGCAATGTATTCTCTTGAGATGTAGATCATGGCATTTGAACTGCTTACTGCTAGTATTCATCAGGCAACGGAGTCAACTGCTGATGGGTTACCATTTGTATCACGGCACTCTAATGTGATGGGTGAATTTTGATCCCCATTGTTCTGATGACTGCTGGTTTTCTGAACCCCTCCTCAAGCAAAGAGCCTGTGATGCAGTTCAAGTCCACAGCGCTTTTGCCCTATGTAAAAGGTGTATCAGTGCCTCTTTGCCATTGCCTACAATGACAAGGCTTCCACACAGTCTTAAAGTCCAACACGATACTGAGATCACATTTTCTCGTATTTTTCCCTCACTCTTTTTCTGTATTTCTGCAATAATATCCTACATATTGTTTAGAAGTGTATCAAATTAATTAAACTAAAAACATACATGTAATATTTAAGAAGTGAAGGTTAACTTTAAAATTGTTACCTTGCAGCATGTGATTCACAGGCAATTGGTATGGCCAGTGGTGGTAGAATTCCAGATAACAGCTTCTCAGCCAGTTCAATATTTAAAGCCATATATGCAGCTAAATATGGTCGTCTTAATGGAAGACGGGTATGGGAACCTAAGACTACTACTGATCCTACTGACTACCTACAAATTGACCTTCTCTATGAGTATGTTATCTGTGCTGTAGCTACTCAAGGAAGTCCACCAACCCAATCACCAACTGCTCAAGAATGGACCACAGAGTACAAACTAAGATTTTCTTTGAATGGTACCACTTTTTTCCCCTATAAAGAAAAAAAGACTGACAAGGTTGGTGTGTCAAGCTCCCGTATACAAGTATTCACAACAGCCAAAATGAGTTCTTATGTTACAAAACTAAAACTATTTACAAGAACAAAAAATTTGCTTATACCTGTCATAGAATATTAATAATATTTACAAATATTAGCATTATCCACAATATACTCATGTTGTTTACAAACCATAACGACATTACTTTCAAGAACTCCGGGAACTGTGGGATGTATGCACTTAACTACAGGTAGCAGATTTTCATTCTACACTTTACAGATTCTCATTTTGCGTTCTTACAAATTTTCATTTTGCAAATTACATATTTTAATGTTATCTCATTTCACAAACTACAGGAAACTATCAACCATGCCAATTTTCAATACATTGATATCACTTTTTGTCTAACAGGCCTTTCCAGGAAATTCAGGTAAAACTGACACAGTGAAAAACAGTCTAAAGGAATTTGCA
Organism: Pocillopora damicornis; assembly: GCF_964200805.1. Lineage (NCBI taxonomy): Eukaryota > Metazoa > Cnidaria > Anthozoa > Scleractinia > Pocilloporidae > Pocillopora > Pocillopora damicornis. The sequence continues at coordinate 4,026,794 of NC_142680.1, forward strand.
AGTGCAAAGTTTATTCGCTTTCTGCCAACACAGTATAATGTGTTTAAGGCTCTGAGGGTGGAGGCTTATGGAATACTTTTCACTAAAGGTATTTATTTGTTTTCAGTTTTGTCCCTCAGATACAAACTGAAGTCACAATAACTAATTATTAGAGAAATTAAGGTGAAATTGGGCAATTTACAGAACAGTAATGATTGTAGGTATACAAAAATATAAATGGCTCCCACAGCTTGCTTTTGGAAAAGAAAGATACAGTTTAACTTTTTTACATTGAGTTCTTGTGGAGGACAGGACTATTGTACCATAAGTTGCCATGAATGGCAATGAAGTTCTGCACTGTTTAGTGAAGTGTTATTCAGATATCATTGAAATATTTCTCATCAATTATCAGCTAAGCATGGAAACATACATTGTACATCTCTTTATGTTTATTTCAGTTCCATCACAGCCTCCTACTGCCTTCAAGCTGACTGCAACATCTTCCACCAGCATTGCAGCTTCCTGGCAGTTACCGCCTGTCTATGCCAGACATGCAACCGTTATAGGGTTTAAAGTGTTTTACACAAAGAAGGTTTTGGGTGTGTCAGTAACAACCTTGACTATAAGCGGGGAATCAACATTGAGTAAAAATGTCACAGGGCTTGATAAGTACACAGAATATGAATTTCAAGTCCTGGCTTTTACTATGGATGGTGATGGACCAAAGAGTTCTGTTGAGGTTGAAAGGACAATGGAAGATGGTATGAGACAGAATAGGAGTTGATTAGGTGACCAAAGGAATAGATAACTATGCAGTTCAAATCAATTATTTTCTCTATTGAAACTTTCAAAATCTAACAACAATAAATATGAATTGACAAAGGAAGATTTTACATCAAGTATTTACAATTTTTTTGAAAATAAGTATACTGATCAAAACACTGTCCAATTGCAGTTCCTTCACAACCTCCATCTAACTTCATGGTCAGTGCAACCTCTTCCACCAGTGTTGGAGCATCCTGGCAGTTACCAGCAGAAAATTCTAGAAATGGAATAATCAAAGGATTTAAATTTTTTTACAAAAAGAAAAGCTCTTCAGTGCCAGGAACCGTCCTTTCAATCAATAGTGAATCAACGTTAAACAGAAATGTCACTGGTCTTGATAAGTACACAGAATATGAATTTCAAGTGTTGGCCTTTACTTCTACTGGTGATGGACCAAAGAGCTCTGTGGTTGTTAAGAGAACAAAAGAGGATGGTAAGAGCTTTCATTTGTTATCTAATAAAAGGCTAGATATGTGTTCTGAACAGTTATTAAGAGAATATTGAAAATAGATATGTAACCAGAGTTTTATGAGGGGAAAGACCATGACTTAATTATATTATACTATTTCAACATACATTGCATCATAATTAGCATTTAAAGCATGTAAATTTACTCATGAAATTATGCATGCTGGTAGATGTTGGTGATTCTGATTGTTTTTGCTATTGGCAGCCTTTCATATGCATTTAGACCCCAAAAGTGCACCCTATTTTGTATAAGAGATCAATAATAATTTATGGATGAGGGTCCACGACTATCATTTTTTGGAACCTCATCCATTTTTAGATCAATTTTCTTCTCCAGCGTTTTGAGCAATAGAGATGAAATGTTATCAGATTCCCTTTCTTTCGAAAATTTTGTCTCAAAACAGATTTCATTGCAATTGAATTACCTTATTTTGAATAATATGTTTTGAAAGCGTGCCAGAATTTAACAGGCTAAATCATGTACCAAATACCAATTTTTCATAACATTTGTATAATTAAGCACTCGGAAAGATTTCTGCTCCATGATGAGGGAAAGGTGATGATGATATGATATCTTCATTTTGTAATAAATATGAAATAGTTATTATTATGATTATTATCTTAACATAAATGCATCTTCCTTATTGCAGTTCCTTCAAAGCCTCCGAGTAGCTTTAATCTGACTGCATCCTCCTCTACTAGTATTACAGCATCTTGGCAGTTACCCCCAGAAACGTCCAGAAATGGAATAATCAAAGGATTTAAATTGTTTTATCAAAAGAAAGGCTCTGCTGGATCAGAATTGATGCGGCATATAACAAATCAGGCAAAGCGCCTTGAAGAAGTCATTAGCCTTGACAAGTTCACAGAATATGATTTTGAAATACTGGCTTTCACTGCTGTTGGTGATGGACCAAAGAGTTCCATTTTAACTGAAAGAACAAAGGAAGATGGTAAGACGTAGAAAATTAATAATGTTGCCCACATACTAGCTTGAATTTCCTCTTATATGAACCTTTCTTTCTTTTCATAATATTAATAGAACAGCTGTTTTTAAGAAAACGTAGGGGGCTGGTAAGAATTATGATCAGTGCAACGGTCTATGCACTAGTGTTAACTACAAACCTACAGATTCACATAGTTACTTGTCGTATTCATCTTCGCATCTATCACACGTCAAGAATTCTATATTTTTTTTCAAAGTTTCTCAGACTTCGTAGTTTAGGTAGTGACAACTCTGATTTTTACGAAAAATCAGAAGCAATGTGCTAGATTTTCGATAAACATGGCTATCCTGTTTCTGTCGTTCTAGCGGGCGACCACTGTGCTCAACAAATTGATCGACAGGTAGCACTACAAATGGCTGAGAAGTAAAACACTGATCGCATTTTATTCACTCTCACATTTCACCCTCACAACCATACGGTTAAATCTATCAGTCTTACAAACGTTAAATGATTGGTACTATCTTTACGCAACCTCCACTCTTCATTCAAACTTGACAAAAACATAGGCAACTTTTTGGTCAGAGGTTCATTTCAAACCGGTGACCAACCTGGAACTTTCAAATGCGCTCACTCACCATGCAAAACTTGTCCTTTCATTCATAACGTGCAGAAAATGTCGGAACCTAATGGATCCATTAAGATCACTTATCCCTTTGCGTTCCCCTCGCTACAAAAAAGTTATACATTGGTAAAACAGGGAGACGACAAGGTGACCGGTTACGAGAACACCTTCGTGACGTAGAGACAAACGACAAGGACGCATCCAAACCAGTGGCTTGACACTTAAATCTTAAGTAGCATATGGCAGTTTGCAGCCTTTCCCTAAATTTAGGCAGTTCGGAAAGCCGCAAAACTCTAGAACAAAAATTTATCTTCCAAATCGGTACTCTTAATCCCCGTGGTATTAACGAGCACTTTTCATTCAACTAATTTACGCTTGTTTTCTCCTCACCATATTCCCACCAATAGGGTAGCTCCATTTTCTGCATTTAAACCTACACACGACCCACAATTCCGCCAATCGTTCTGACAAAGGACTAACGCTAGGAACGTCAGCCTTTAAACTTTTAACGGTTGCCAATTTACGTTATCAACTCAGTTGATCATACCAAATTACCCAATATAAAAATGGTACTAGTAATTTGTAGTACTAGTACTAATGGTAATAGTAGTTTGAAATAGTCTGTCTGGTTTGTAATTTTCTCTCAAGTTGTTTATATCGGTACCATAAATCAATTTACTTACATGTGTACTGCATAGGCCAAAAATGGCTTTAGTTTTCCTCGTCAGTTTACAAAGCACTTCCATGACTTCCTTCAGCAAAATACAAATCCTAGGATCATTTCAGGGTGATCAAAAATTTGATGTTGATACAACAAACATTTCAAACACACAACAGTATTTCAGGTGTTCATGGTTTCAAGAGTTTGACCGTAAAATACTTGTTCCTGTCTATATATGAACATTTACGTATAACTCATTTGCTCTAAATACGTTCAATTTTATAATGAGTTAATCTGAGATAAGATCATTTAATTGAAAATCGGAGTGCAAAAAACTCACTTAGAAAATTACAGTGCGGCCTTCAAAATTGGATAGTAAAAAAATATGAAAGCTGCATTTATCAAGTGACATACTTTCAGTCTTGACTCTGATGATGACTTCCGCTCAGGTTGTCGAACGTTAGTGACCACTTCCGACAACAGTCCTTCTCAGGACTACACTCACCCGGACGATCAGAGTGCACTATTACATGTTACCCCCGGGTTTCAACCATTAACTTTATAATGTTAATTTTACCATACTAAAATCAATTCTTACATATTCTGTAAATTCAAAAAACAGACAGTAGCTGGTCACCCAAAATAACTTAAGGGCTAGTGGGAGACTCCTATTTATCAATTGGAATAAAGACAAAAGTAGGGAAAAAAGCCGCTACTAGCTCAATTATTTTTGCATGTATCTTCATTGATATTATTACCTATAAGTACAAATAATCTAAAAATTATTCACATACACTACTTTACATATATGAAGTAATAAAAATATCAGGAAATAAGATGAGAATCGTTGAAAACGAGTAACTAGGTATAGATGACTGCCATTTGCTGTGAATCAATTAACAAAATGTCCTGTTCTTTGTTAGCTGAAGACTAAAGCGATCCTAATTGTTCAACTAATCACTACGGAGAAGGAAATATCTTAGATTTTAGACTTTTGTAGGTACATTTTTTAGGTGACAAAGGTTCAACTGCGACTTAAGTTTATGGTAAATTCTTGTTATTTTTCTTCACATTGAGATAAATTAATTCCCCTCTGTAAATAGAATGGAACCTCCTTCACCCTCTCTAGTGAACAAGCCCACTTTTAACATTTCATGCGATATGTTGAATACATGTATTTTGGGACTGTGGTTGTGTAATTTCGCGTCAGTTTAGCTTTTCATCCTAGAGAAGTTTTATACTATTGATTTTTTTTGTTTTTTATCAAATAGAGCCCAGTCGTGGACCAGCAGACATATCTTCCTCTGCAGTGAGCTCTGAAAAATTCAATATAACTTGGCTTGGACTACTAAGAGAAGTAGCCTATGGCATTATCATAAACTATGAAGTCAGGCTCAGTGTAGTAGAAAACTGTACAGAGATCAAATCTTTCTATGATTCAACCATTAACACGACCACTACTTATGTTATCGTGACTGGACTCTCTTTGTGTGCCAAGTATGAGGTGTCTGTTAGAGGCTACACTGCTGTGGGGCCTGGACCCTACAGCAACCCTGTAATGGTGCAGACATTGGGTAAGAAAGTCTGTGGGCAGCTGTGATGAGGCAATTTTTAGGGAGGAAGTAGAATTGAAATGTGGTAAAAAGTTGTAACAAAGTGTGGGGAAACTCAGAAAAATTATGTAGGTTTCGAGCGAAGGCAAGTGATTAAAGAGTTCTTGGAGTGTGTGATAAAAACGCACATGTAACTTCAACATTCTCCTCCAAAGCAAGAACTACTTCTGCTGTTGCTGCCACAACCTTACAACTGTTACAGGATGGCTGCTAATTGCGTCAGCTTTGTCCTTTTTTTATCTCAGTTAGTTTGTACATGCAATTGCAAAGGTCCACGGGCAAAATAGGCTTACTTCCGCTGTTGTTTTCAATGTTTTCAGCTTTGGATGCCTAGAATTGGAAAAATCATGTTTTTTTTGTATATACACATAAAGAACATAGTGTTCAAAGCCTGACTTACCAGAGCCTTCTTTCCCTTCTCCCCAGCTGTGGTTTGGTCTAAAGAAACGCCATCTTCGCCTTCTTTTTCTGCAAATTCAGATGAAGAAGGAATTTCAGTGAAAGTCACGCTTCCACGTTTTCCTGGAAATGCGAGGTACGGTTGACTATGCAATTTCACGCTAGTTTTGGCTGTATTCCTCTATTACATTATTCATGATGTAATACAATGTTCATTTTTAACTCGTGAATTGCGCGCATGCGTAAGAGCGAGTTGTAGATAAAGTGTGGAGAGTGGCATTCGCTCGCTCGATTGGTCGATTCCTGTAAACTTTTTTTCGATTTTAGGCTTTTGAGTGCATTTGATACTTTTTGGCGAGCAATAAACAAACGAAATGTCGACCTTTGTAGTTAAGAATAGTGGTGGGGTGAAAAAGAAGCTAATGATAATCTTAAAAGAGTTTTTTTTTTTCCTTTTAGTTTCAAAAAGCGTTGCCAGCGACTGGCAGGCATGCAAGGATTCACACTGAAATAACAGAACAACCTTCGTTTTTCATAAAATTTTAATTTACAATCCTTGAACTTGAAAACAATCCGAAGATTCATTGAAAATATCACTTACTGCGAAGCGCTCGGAGTTTACAGATGTTCAAAAGCTTTGTCAGTTATGGCGTGAGATTGAGGACAAAATCGATCATTACGTTTCGTATCGTGTGTTTCTCCTGTCTGAAGCAACAAAAGATGCCGGCGACTGACGAAATTACAAGTTAACACGAAAATCAAATAACACCTAAACAAACAATTTTAGCTACCGATTTTCAGTGAATTCTTAAAGAACAATTTTCTTTTGAGTTTCAAGACAACTTGAAGATTCAAAATAAATATTACGTACTAAAATGCGAAAGTCATACACCACAAAATTGATAAATAGGCCTGAAATGAAATTCTATCTTGTTCTTGATTATACGTTGCCTAGCACGTGACTAAAATCTACCCAGGCGGAGATCCAAAATGACGGTGGCAGTCTTGGCTTAGTTATATCACTCAAAACTCGTTCCCGTTTGTCTCATTTTATAAAGAGGGAATCGTTAATGTTTTCATTATGACAGTACTGCCTTGATTTTCCAACATTTACTATGATAAACAGTAAATTTCACTTTTCACCCTCATTTACTTCCAACCTTTTCTTTTAAGCCAGAAACAAAAATGATATCCGTTTAAAACACATGACATCATCCACCCTTGTCAAATGTAATAGCATGATCATTTCAATTGTAATGCCTTCTTATCCCAACGTTACTTTGTTTCTTTGGTACATTAGCGAACACTGAACTACTGCTCGTACTCTAGATGTGACAATCAACCACAAGATTCCCTAAACCAGATAACATTAAACATAATCCAAAAAATCATGTGTCAATTCACGAGTTTGCTCACAGAGCGCCTTGATCTTTTTTACGGTTATAATCATGAGACATCTTGTGCATTGCTATGTGCTGATTCGAAAAAAAATTTAATTAACAATTGACACTACAAGATACTGTTTACATAAAAAATATCATGTGACTTACCTTGCAGGTTTTTCCAAGTTATCATCATTACATACAGCTCAAACTATACTGGTGCTGTTAACCTACCGGGAAGATTTACAACACAAGACATGATGACGTATGAAGAAGCGCACAAATCTACCGTTCCTGCTGCTTATGTCGCTTTTCAGTTTGGAGGAAATGATTTTGATAAAAATCGAGAATTTGTTGTCGGAGATGGAGCGGAATCCAGCAGTAAAGAAAGGAGTAAGAGAAGTAGTGGTGATCAGTTTTATTACAACAAACCATTGCAGCCGAATACCAACTACAAAGTGTTCCTCAGGGCTTTTGACTCCGAGGTATTCTAACAAAACTTTTGTCATAAGAGAGGGATGTCCTATTATTTCCATGTAAGAACTGAGTGACAAAACTGACCCATCTACGTACTCCGAATCTGCACCCAGATATCTCAGGAACTTTCCACTCCCAAACTATTATCTTGCCGTTGTTTACCAGCTCTTTGGTTTTAGTGAATGCAGTGCAATAACAGCAGCTTTTAAGAGGCTTGTAATGCTCAAGAGGTCTGGGTCACTATGCCATACCAAAATGCAGCAAAAGGTTGCAGATGAGTAATTTGTTTTTTATGGTTATATTTTGCAGACGGTTTATGTCTCTAGTAACTTTGTAAACATCGACACTAAAGGTAATGTTTTTTTGTGTTGTTTTTGTTTTCTTGTTTTATTTTTATACTTTTCCTTTGTCAGAGGCATCTAGCATTCAGCAACCAAAGTTAACTCAATGTCGTCTGATCTGTGAGCTTTTTTTTTATTGATATAAGACTTTTATGCTGTGTTAATTGTCTTTCTTAGTTTGTAAGTTTCCAATCAACCGAGGGGCTTTTAAATTATATTTTTGTCGGTAAGGGATAAGCTGCAAAGCCTCAGTGCTGTATTTGTGCCTTGCTCTTTGTTAAGGAAAAAAATACTTTATGTTTATAAAAACTCAGGTACACCTATCATCAAAGGTCTCCCAAAGACAACCATTACAGAAATTGGCGAACTGGCAGTGCTGACTTGTGAGGTTAGTGGAGACGCAAAGGCTTCTGTTACCTGGACCAAAGATGGACTTGGCAGTATACCTCGCGCTCAGTTCGAGAACAACAAGAAGATACTCATTATAAGAGATGTTGTTCCTGGTGACAGTGGCATTTATGAGTGTAAAGCAATGAATATGTTTGGAGAGAGCCGTACAGCTACGATAATCATTGTCGCTGGTAAGTAGAAAGTTTACTACTTTTGCATTGAATATTGGGAAGCAATAACATTTTCATTTCCTTTCATGAAATAAATCTGTGAAGGAGTAAGTGTATTTTTTTTATTATTTTAAGTTATAGAAATTTGCCAACCTCTGCTTAATGAAATAACTAATCATGGTTCTTTAAAGCACCACGATAATCACCATTGCAACTAGTCTCAACCTTACCCCAACCACTTATTACCAAGGTATTGACGAATTCGAGTGTGTACTGAGTACTAAACAGATGTTAGAAATTTGTGATAGAGGGGTGCAAAAACTAAAGCAACACTCAGAACAACTAAACAAACCACCACTCAGCACCCAGACCAAAAATAGGTCATGTCCAGTGTTGCCACATGTTTGTCACACCCCTTTTCCGTTGTCTTGAGCATGATTTTGTCTAAACTTGTTTTGTTATCATTACGTTTTCCTTTTTTTTCCACACAGTGCCACCTAGAATTATAGAAGAAATTTCCCCTTCTTCAGTGATGTGTGAAAAGCAAACTCCGTGTTTGCTCTCATGTCAAGCAACAAGCTATATTCCGTTTAACTACTCTTGGACTAAAGATGGCCAGGTTCCAACTGGTGGTGGCATCAAGTTAATGAATAACAGTATCATTGTCACGCCACGGGATGTACAAGATTATGGGCAGTATGTGTGTCACGCTACAAACAGCTTTGGTTCGACAGAGTATAAAATCACTCTGCTTTCTCCTAAGGATAATGAAGGTGATGGCGGTAAATAACCTCAAAACGATAAATATTCCTTAATCTTTGAACGTGCTTAAATGTTTTCTTCATAAAAATTTTGGAAAGCTTAGAACTTTGAAGTCCAGCGTGGAGTTTATGGGCTTCCAGTTACTGTTGTCTGGTATAACCATTTATGTATCAAAAGCAATATTAGGTGGTGGTCTCATACGCCGACGTTTTTCTGTGTGAAGTTAGATTTTCTTTCTTTAATTAGAAAGTTATAATAGTGTAATTATAGTGTAACCATTCCATATATCATAATTGGTCTATTAGGTTGTAACTTAATCAAAACAGAGCCATATGAACTAAGTTTAGAAAGGCTCAAAGCTAAAATATGTCTGTATTTCTCCAAGACCACGAGACGAGGCAAAAAAAAGTTTGGAACTGGTTCATGTTTCGGGGTTAAAAAACAACGTCGTATTCCTTAGGGTAAATATACTAAAATAAAAAACAAAACAAAACAAAACAAAACCACATCATTGCAGTGAAACAAAGTAACTAAGCAGTCTTCAGTGTTTGATAGTTGGTTTGAAAGCCGTTTGTTTTCTTTCACCAGATACTCAAAGCATCTTCCTCGCTAGTGTAATCGCATTGTCTTGTATTGTGATCGTGTTGCTCGTTATAATTTGTGGGCTGATATGGCAGCGGAGACGAGCTGTTCCTAATAGGAGGACACGAAGTAAAGAAAAAGTTGACTTTGATGGCGTCAAATCTTCACCTGACCAACAGCGACGTGATCAGCACGCTTCAGACCCGGATTTATATATGGAACTCAAACCCAGGCCTTCAAACCAGGAGTGTCATGTTCCTACTGAGTATCAGTCGTTACAGGAAGAACTCGAGAAGCCCGGATATTACAATATGGTGCTTCAAAAAGAAAATGGAGGGAAACAAAATGAAGAAGTGTATGAGGAATTATGCTAATCCCTCAACTAATTTTGTATCCTTGTAGTTCAGATAGTCCATCTTGTGTTATATACTATGCTTAGTTTTATGCGAATGTTAATTTGCTCTTCCTTACATGTATGATCTAATGGAAGATAGATGTATAGATGACGTCACTATTGCTTCTTAATTGTAAAAACAAGTAGATTCCATGTTGCCGTGAGTCTGTTCTGTAATAAGTCACAGAAGACGTCAAAATGTGCTAAGATCAGTGCCAGACTCGACTGCGCTTCGTATGCTACACTGTAATTCTCACAACATTTTGACGTCATCTGTGATCCATAACAGAACAGACGCACGCTTACATGGAATCTAATTGTTAAGTAGAAGTGTTACTTCGGTTTTTGACAGACTTTGTTTTTGTCTCGCTTAAAGAAGCTCTTAGCAATTTGGCAATGAAATGCATACGTCTGAAGTCTTCCCTTCCTCATTACCGTCATGATCACTCTTACAATCGTAGTGTCGCATAGTGTGCGGCTATCTAACATAGCTGTAAGGAAGATATACGAGATACACTGGTAACACTAGCTTACTCAATAGATCCTTTTTGTTTTAAAGTAAGGCCTCAAAGACTTCTTCAACGTGCAGTAACGTTTATTCGGTTCATTTGAAATTATTTTCTTATATCTGTGTTACATTTTACATGTATCGGTGTAATTGTATCTTTTATTATTGATGCATGTGAAATGCCTTACGATGGAATCGCGTATAGCCAGATCTGAACATTTAGTTATAACCTCGAATGAGAAGTGAATGAAATTCATAACTTTGGGCGAGGTCCCCAAGCTAAACGAAACCTCTCACAAGACGATGGCACATGTACATAAACTTACTTTTCTTGATGAATCCATGTTATCAAGTGAGATTTAATCTACAACATCTTACACCGGTAGCAGCACGAGAATTCGAATTCAACTTAAAGTGTGCTCTGAACCAGCAGTAAAAATAAAAGGAATAATTATGCCATTTTTTTAAAGAGTCCCTAGATGTAAACATCGAATAAAGCGTAACAATGTCCAATTTTTTTTACCATTACTGATAGTTGTTACTGGGATACCTGTGGTAGCCCAGTCATAAAATGCCTTTTTTTTTCTTTGTCGTCTTTTTTTTTTTTCCTCCGCCACAAAATGGAAAAATTGCGCAATAGTACCCAGTGGTCATTGGGCTCTCAACACCATGACAACTAACTGTGATCCAATGAAGTATTCACATGCTGATCACGCGTGTTATCTTGATGATGATTGACGTTGTCATGCACGGACAGGGTCAGTTCACATGACGGACACGGGATTTTTGCGCATAAAACTCTTTTATCAGTCGTTTTTTATTTCAAAGTGTTTGGATTTCGATCACCCGGAGCATCACGGCGCAAACGCTCAAAATACTTACAGACGCATACACAAGTCGTTTTGTTCGCGGCCAATCCACGCTAAGAGATGTTATTGAGCAGTAATTTTGGAACGGATTGAGTCGCCAACGCTTGAAAGCCTTGAATGCCTTGTATGCCAGGTATGCCAAGTATGCCAAGTCTGCCAATGTCTTAGTTGAAAAACGTACACTTGTTGTAAATAGCAAAATCTGAAATCTGAAACCAAACTGCATATACTCTATGCAATCTGTTGAACAACACTCCTACCGTGAGACTAAAGAACAAAACTCTAATGGATGCAAACTGATAGTGAAGAAAGACGGCATGTTGGATTCACTTGATGCCAGGGAACGTAGCTACGATAATAGTGCGAATGGTACTAATTTCACGATCAGAGAGGTGAATCTTACGTTTGTTTTCGTTGTAGCTGTATGGATATTCTCTTTTAATAAATACACGATCGAAAATCCTGTGTTTTTTGTGTATAATCTTATTATGTCAACTATTGTTTACGCAATTGCTTGTCACAGGCGGCCCAAGCTCACGCCTCGAGAAAAAGCCAACGATTAATTCATGAACGCGTCACGCGTTGTGTGACTCGGTGTTAAGTTACGAGAGGAACAGTTAAAAATTTGAACACGTTATATGGAATAGTATGGGGAACGAAATATGGTCGATTTACAACGATAAATATTTCGAAATATGAACATTTTTCTCGTAAAATCAATAAAACTTACTCATACCCTGTGTATCCGTTGTAGTTTCTGGCGATTTCTGCCGTTTTAAGCTTGCTTTACCATCACTGTTATTCACGTCATCTACTTATGTTACATTGTTAAAATCTGTACAGACATCACACCAACCAACTCGCGCGCAAAGTAAGAAGACTATATTGAAGGCTTGATTAATTATATTACGATCGATTTTCATCAAGAAATGGGCCAGGAATATTCCACAATAGTGCAAATAATTGTGAAGGCTGATCGCGGAAAAGCGATTGCGTGACGCTCGGTAAGCTTTAAGATGACATGTTATTATATACAAGACGTAAAAACTCTTCAGATTCTCCGTCTGCATTTTGTACCCACTCTGCAGTCTGCAGACTATATTTTGTATCCGGTCTGCAGTCTGCTGTCTGCATTTTGTAGTAACAGGTATCTGTGGCACCAATACAGTTTATTTTTGGTGACATTTATTCGCACAACACACATAATCTACCACAAAATACCTGTGTGTGAGGTAATTCGACATTTTCGTTCTTTTCCGCGTTAATACTTTTCTTTCCTTTTGTAAGAATGTAGACCACTTACAATGTTTCAAGTAATCCGCCCACCCTACAAAAAATAACTCTTGCATGCAGAGCATGCCTGTGTTTTGAAATAGGTGTATGCCCTTAGCCAGAATTAAGCTCACTATTTCAGTATACTAGTCCGACACCCATAGTATCACTACACTTGATTCCAAGGATCCAGTACCATCTAGGTATCCCAGTTACCCTGCTCACAGGGTCTAGTTCCTTATATTTTACCCCTTGAGGAGGGTTCTCTTTTCTGAGTCATTTATTGGACATAAGGAACGTTTTCATTATATTTTTAAGTAAATTCTTCTTAACTGGAAAGACAATGTATTGCAATTAAAAAATGTTAAGCAACAGAGTATTATTGGTAGGTGTTTGTAGATAAGAGAATGGAAGATAGTACAATATTTTTGCACCATCAGATATTTTTAACTTAGAGAGTATTTACTGATTGAAGAAAATGCTTGGAGAAGTTTTTCCGAAGCAGTAACATTTTAGTAAGCATTTAAAATGCACAGAACTTGAGTAACAGAATAGTTGTAGATAATGGAATAAAGTGTTTTCCGTGAGTAAAAGATGTGCCCGACCTTGGTATGTCATATCTCTTTTTCCACTTCTTTTCATGTAATAACATTTCGTTGTCGAGTATTTTTTGTCGAAAACCAGACATGCGATACAAAATCCGTCCATTTAAATATTTAATCTTAGTCAGGGTTCAGTTGCTGAAAATATTCACCGTCGCACTTCTACTTGCCACACATTTTGCCTGCTACGCAGCTTGTTGCCAAATACCGTTATTAGTTCGGATGCAATATCATCCAGTCACAGCCTTTATTTTCTACGTTTGATGAGGTTCCCTATTTTGGTAGATATGCATGGGAATTCGCACGAGCGGTTAGCGCAAGCAGCATACAGAAGAACATTAGTTATACTCTTTTGTTCAGAATGACTGATGGATAGAAACTCTATTGACATTTAGAAGCGAGTTTGAAGGTTATGGTCTAATGTAGAGTTTGTCTGATTATCCTCTGGATAGCGATTTATTTGTTAGATTGAGTTATCCGCCCTTCATACCACTGGGCCCAATGTGCGTTGTGACTATCCTTTGGCCTGTAACACTTCAAGACATTGCATTATTTCTGAAATATGATTGTGCACTCTCTTCTTGCTTTTAATATCACATTGAGTCGGAGAAAACCAAGCTAGATCCAGTTTTTCTTTTATCATATTACTTCTGACCTCTGCTTGCTAATTACTGTCACAGAAGAACACTAGTTATACTCTTTTTTCCAGAATAATTGATGAAATGAAACGCTATTGACTTATGTAAGCGAGTTTGAAGGTTGTGATTATTGCTGCATTTAATACTCTGACAAAGTTTCTCGAAAATACTTAATAAAATTAGATTTTTCTGCAGTTCTCGCACAAAAGACAATTCTCCTTTCTCCATCCTTGTCACGGAGCTCGTTTTACTTCTTATTTTTAACTCGTGAATTGCGCGCATGCGCAAGAGCGAGTTATAGATACGATGTGGGGAATAGCATTCGCTCGCTCGCTCGCTCGCTCGCTCGCTCGATTGGTCGATTCCTGTAAACTTTTTTTGGATTTTAGGCTTTTGAGTACATTTGATAGTTTTTGGCGAGCAATAAACAGACGAAATGGCGACCTTTGTTGCTAAGAATAGTGGTGGGGTGAAAAAGAAGCCAATGATAATCTTAAAAGAGTTTTTTTTTTTCGTTTTAGTTTCAACAAGCGGCGCCAGCGACTGGCAAGCATTCAAGGATTCACACTGAAATAACAACAACCTTCGTTTTTCATAAAATTGTAATTTACAATCCTTGAACTTGAAAACAATCCGAAGATTCATTGAAAATATCACTTACTGCGAAGCGCTCGGAGTTTACAGATGTTCAAAAGCTTTTTCTGTTATAGCGTGAGATTGAGGACAAAATTGATCATTACGTTTCGTCGCGTGTGTTTTTCCTGTGTGAAGCAACAAAAGATGCCGGCGACTGACTAAATAACAAGTTAACACGAAAATCAAATAACACTTAGACAAACAATTTTAGCTACCGATTTTCAGTGAATTTTTAAAGAACAATTTTCTCGTAAGTTTCAAGACAATTTGAAGATTCAACATATATACAACGTACTAAAATGCGAAAGTTACACACCACAAAATTGATAAATAGGCCTGAAATGAAATTCTATCTTGTTATTGATTATACGTTGCCTAGCACGTGACTTAAATCTACCCAGGCGGAGATCTAAAATGACGGTGGCAGGCTTGGCTTAGTTATATCACTCAAAACTCGTTCCCGTTTGTCTCATTTGATAAAGAGGGAATCGTTAATGTTTTCATTAAGACAGTATTGCCTTGATTTTCTAATATTTACAACGAAAGACAGTAAATTTCAGTTTTCACCCACATTTACTTCCAACCTTTTCTTTTGAACCAGAAACAAAAATGATAGACGTTTAAAACACATGACATCATCCACCTTGTTAAATGTAATAGCATGATCATTTCAATTGTAATGCCTTCTTGTCCCAACGTTACTTTGTTTCTTTGCTACATTAGCGAACACTGAACTACTGTTCGTACTCTAGATGACAATCAACCACAAAATTCCCTAAACCAGATAACATTAAACATAATCTCAAAAATCATGTGTCAATTCACGAGTTTGCTCACAGAGCACTTTGATTAAGATTTGTTTGAAGAAAGTGATTGCATGCAGAAACCCTAAAATTTCGAGAATTTATTTTTTAAACTATAGCTGACCCTGCCTTAGTCGAGCGTCTTATTTGTTACCCTCCTATACAAGCACGTATTCAAAGGGATTAATTGCGCAACAAACACCCTTTAGTATCAGGCTCTAAGAGTATCAGAAAGAGTACGTGTTTCATTTCACGTCAGTTTTAACTTCGAGCGTACACCAGAGATTTTATATGGTACTGTTTCGTTTTTCTTCTCACCCACCCTCCCGCCCTGGGTGATTTGGCGTGATGTCATAGAGTAGTAGAGAGGTTTACTAGGCATATTATTGGCTGTTGATTACTTTTCGTTCGTTTTCTTTAAAAAAAACTTCTCTGTGTGCTAAAGGGTGAATTGTGTTTTATTTGTGTCAGCGGGCGTAGTTGGTAAACTCGATGTACTTTTTATGTCGGTCGATGATTTAGTCGTTTTTGAGTTCCTCTGCCTTTTCCTCTATACGTGGGTACGAGAAGATCTGAGAATGTAAACTAACTGCCATCTCATCATTGTCAAGTTAGTTAAATTTTTACTCAATCAGCTGAAAGATGCTGAAATATGAGCTACAGCCCACAGCATTGTGGGAAATATCAACAAACGCAGGCTTCTGTCATCTTGTCAAGGGACGAAAATATTCGGCCTTCGAAGAGTCTGATTGTTTTGCTGGAATCTCGGACGATATTGCTAGAAATCATGCAAAGCCTAGTGTAAATAGTGAGGAGACAATCTTTTTTCGAGTGAGCTTTCTGTTACAAAAGACCGGTCAAGCAAAACGATCGTGATACACGCATACCGTGACACACTTAATCGAGACATGGCGCAATGTAATCTTTGTTTCCGGGTAGCGTTTCTCGCTGTACTTCTTCCACTGACTTCAGGTGAGCACTGCATCATTTTAAATAAATAAGAAAGGTTTGGTTTCTGATATGTTAAAATTAACATTTAGGGTACTTGGTTGGAGATTTCTTTCAGTCATGAGTGCTGTAGCCGTAGGCTTTCTCCCACGGTCGCAGGTTAATCCTCAATGCAGACAGAATCAACATCAGAGAGAAACGAGGGTCCGTCGGGATTCGTCTTTTTTTAAGTTAAAATACCATTAAAAAGAATAGTACAGTTGAAAATATATTTTCTATTACATCAAGCTCAATTTGGAAGCATGGATAATTATACGAAAGTGAAATTAAACTTAATTATTCAACAATTCGAAATACAGACTTGGTTCTGAAACTATTGTGTTTCAACGAAGTAATTGAGTGATAAGATCTGCTTCAATTTCAGGGTAAAGCACTCTTGGAAATTTATTCCACCTTTTCTATCTACTCAGAAGCTTTGAATTTGGACCAGTCTGTACATTTTTGCCTCTCGTCCCCATATTGTGCATTCACACTAAAAGTCAACTTCTCTTTGCTCTTAGGAAGGTTAATGATCCAGGTTTCTCAAATTCACCACAGAAATTTATTTTCCTTTATATATATCTTACTTCAATGCCTTTGATGCTGCACAACAGTTTTTCGAACCTTGAATCTTTCCTCATTGTCCTTAAAAATGGAAACTTTGAAAAATGGCATCTAATGTTTACAATTTGCTGTTTTAATGATCACATTTAGATTACTTCCTAATTTATAATAAAATTGATAAATATTTTAGAGGCAGACCAGCTCTAATTGTTACTATTTGTGGCATCAGGACTCTGCATGAGACATACCTTACAGAGACATTCAAGACATGTATATGTTTCTCACATCCAACCATTATCCATGTTACTATTAATAATCATTATGACTGTGTTATAGTGCAATTATAAATTTTTTTTTCCCATAGGGGCTTGTGTTGACTTTTACCTTGGAATGGGAAGTGGAACAATTCCAGATAGTAATATAAATGCTTCTTCAGTACAAAGTGCCAGCACACCAGCCACAAATGGGCGACTAAACTACACATCAGGATCATCATGGTGTGCAGGAACAAGTGACAAGAACCCATATCTACAGATTGATCTACAGACACTTCATATCATCTGTGCTGTGTCCACTCAAGGGAATTCTCAAGCAGATCAGTGGGTAAAGACCTACACTCTACAATTATCCACAGATGGGATAACTTGGACAAACTATACAGAATTAGGTGCCCAGGCTAAGGTATGCTACAGCTGTACATGGGCTGGTTGAGAATTATTTGATATCTTGGCTCAATCACTGTTCTTGAGTTGTAATAATACTGATGCATTTATATCAAATTGGCCACCAAAGGAGTTATAGGTATGCAGAGGACTATTTGTACAATAAAAATTCAACAAGTATTCTCCTCATGCACAGAAAATATGATGAATTTTGGGGTAATATTTATTCATTCAGCAAATGATATTATGCATGCCTGAAGTTGTAGTCAAGGCTGCAGAAAGAGCACCAGGGAGAAGTGAACAGGGAATCTAACAAATTGTATTGAACTACATTATTCCACCAAATATTTATGGTGTGAAATAGCTTGTCAAAGGATTGCAGAATGAATGAATTCTAATTACTGAGAGATTGCTGCTCTCAATGGGAAATTGTATTCATGGGTAAACTGTAGTTGTGGAAATTAGATAGAGTTCACCTTTAAAGGTCAGTGTGCTATTTTTTATAATCCAGTGGTCAAATTATGATTTATTGATGAATACTTAGTAACACTGTCTGTATGGACCTCTTCCATAAATGTTGGGTAATTGCTCTGATGAAGGGCTAACACTTGAAATGTCAGCTTTTTTACCCTTTACGGTGGCTAATTTACATTTTCAACCCAGTTGTTAACACTAAATTACCTGCTACACTCTCCCACCGACACAGCACCACAGTTTCTTTAGAAACTTACCCCCTTACTCCTACATCTACATTTATATTTTTCTGTTTGTATAAAGATTAATTTAGCCACCTAGCCCAACTTTTTTGACAACAATAAATTAAAGTATTTCCTGTCATGAAACAAGAGGTAAAGTAATGATGATTACTTTCACCAGGATGAAGAATTATGATTACAGTTACATTGCACAATCTTTGTGCTCTATGATGAGCTCTGATTATTCTCCAAAGGTTTTAGAGGGAAACAAGGATAGAAACTCAAATGTCAAACATGTTCTATATGGAGTGCTAACAAGATATTTGCGATTCTTGCCACAAACACACCAGGGTGAGGTGTGTATGAGAACAGAGGTGTTTGGGGTGCAACAGAAGCCTAGTAAGTTTGAAGAGTTTTGTGTGATGTGATCCTTGCATTTGTTGATCTAGGAACAATGGTTCCAAATGAGCACTCAAGGAAAACAACCCAGCCATTGTGATAAGCTTCTTAATATGCTTATCCAGGAGACAGGATGCACCAATTTCTACTTCGTATATAGTGGTGGATAGTTTTATTATCAGAGCCTGTAGGGCTATGAGCTGAGGATTGCAAGAAAAATTCCAATTTACCGCAAACTTTCCTTGATAATATTGCACAAGTGCATGGAGTTCCTCCACATCAGAAAAGTTAGGGATCGATTCTGGGAAATTTGAGTAGCACAAGCCATAATTTCTTGACAGCTGTTTGTCTTCATGGCTATTTTTCCATGACTATTTTTCCATGACTATTTTTCTGTATTGATGTAATATCCTACAGATTGTTCAGAAGTGTGTGCAATTAATTACACCAAAAAAACATACATGTAATATGGTAAGATGTGAAGGTTAACTTTAAAATTGTTACATTGCAGCATGTGATTCACAGGGAATTGGTTTGGCCAGCAGTGGTAGAATTCCAGATAACAGCTTTTCAGCCAGTTCAATATTTGCTCCCAAATATGCAGCTAAATTTGGTCGTCTTAATGGAACAGGGGCATGGGAACCTAAGAATAATGGTCGTGATGAGTACCTACAAATTGACCTTCTCTATGAGTATGTTATCTGTGCTGTAGCTACTCAAGGAAATCCACCAACCCAATCTGTAGGTGCTCAAGAATGGACCACAGAGTACAAACTGAGATTTTCACTCAACAGTACCACCTTTCTCCCTTATAAAGAAAACAAACTTGACAAGGTTGGTATGGCATGCTCATAAATATATTTTCTGTATATATATATATACATGCTCAAGTATTTACAACAGCGATGACTACCTACATGTGATGACTACCTACAAATTGACCTTCTCTATGAGTATGTTATCTGTGCTGTAGCTACTCAAGGAAATCCACCAACCCAATCACCAACTGCTCAAGAATGGACCACAGAGTACAAACTAAGATTTTCTTTGAATGGTACCACTTTTTCCCCTTACAAAGAAAATAAGACTGACAAGGTTAATATGTCAAGTTCTTATATACAAGTATTCATAACAGCCAAAATTAATACTCGTGTTACAAAACTAAAGCTACTCATCTCATTTCACAAATTATAGTAAGTCATTAACTATGCCAAGTTTCAATATGACCAATATCTCTTTTTGAATTACAGGCCTTTCCAGGAAATTCAGGAAAAACTGACACAGTGAAAAACAGTCTAAAGGAACATGCAAGTGCAAAGTTTATACGCTTTCTGCCAACAAAGTATAATGTGCATAAGGCTTTGAGAGTGGAGGCTTATGGAATACTTTTCACTAAAGGTATTTATTTGTTCTCATTTTTGTCCCTCTGATACAAAATGAAGTCACAATAACTAATTATTAGAAGAAATTAAGGCAAGATTGGCAATTTTTCAGAACTGAAAGTACTCTCTGATACGTACTGTTTTTTAGTTTAATGAGAATGATGTAAGTATACCCTATGTAATTTTAGAGCTGAGCATTAAATTGAACAATCAACTTGTACAAAACTGAAGAGCATGACAAAGTTTGACTTGTTGTTTATTAGATTGTTGATTTGAGTTTTAATTGTTGATTTTGTTGTTGTTCTTTGTATTGATAAAAAATTGAGACAATTATGAAACTTCCTTTGGAAGGAATTAAGATGAAGTGGGAGAAGAGGTAACTGAAGGTGGTAAACATTCCTTAATTTTGGTCCATGGTATAGTATAGTGAACTTTTCAAAGTTAACTCTACAGATATGGTGAAGGCTGAAGGAGAGCTGAGGATTTCTCCAAGATAAAATTAAGGAAAGGCAAATTTAAGTAATGATGGTAGCTGTACAAAAAGATAAATTTTGCAATTTTTGTAAGGGAATTACATGTCTTTAATATGTTTATTTCAGTTCCATCACAGCCTCCTACTGCCTTCAAGCTGACTGCAACATCTTCTACCAGCATCACAGCTTCCTGGCAGTTACCTCCAGTCTTTGCCAGACATGGAAGAACCATAACTGGTTTTAAACTGTTCTACAAAAAGAAAGGTTTTGGTGGGTCAGCAACAACATTGCCAATAGGTAGAGGATCAATATTAAGTGGAAATGTCACTAGGCTTGATAAGTACACAGAATATGAATTTCAAGTGTTGGCTTTTACTTCTGATGGTGATGGACCGAAGAGTTCTGTTGTGGTGGAAAGGACAATGGAAGATGGTATGTGACAGATTGATAATCGTATTGCTGTATTTATAGTTTGCTGGACAGTATGTTCATCAAGAATACAGAGCCATGCAGTTACTTTTGAGTGAATCTATGTAGATTTTCTCAAAAAATTGAAAACTTACAGCAGTGATGTTGAAGTGGCAAGTAGAGAATTAAAATCAGCTATTTTAGAAATTTTTACAAATAATTAAAAGACAGTTACAGTGATTAGAAAAGTGCCAAAATGTATCCACTAAGTAATCGATCATCTTTATTGCGAGGCTGATTTCTTCATTGTTGATATGTCAACTTATTTTGCGCTCATTCTTCTTGTTTTTTATTATTTTGTTCAACCAAATGAAATTAAAAAGAAAAAAAAACAAGTTACATGTATCAGTTTGCTTTCTTGCTGAAATCTTTCTTTTAACTCTTGATGCCTATAGTTCAAAATGGCTCTTCCTCTGTGTTTTGTTGTTTAAATCGTTTTGTCAGGAAATGATGACTCCTCAAACATTAGTGTTTGTTGGAGAATTTTTAATACTCCAGTTGATGTTACCAAAGAATTTCCATTATTCTGAGTGTCATTTGATTCAATCATTACAATGAAGTTGCAGTGTTATAGTCAGATTATTACCAAGAAAAAAGTTTCTGATGTCACAGAAGCTAGTTGGCTTATTGAAATGTTTCCAAAATGTTGTTGGTGGTCTTTCAAAAGGGTATAAAAATGGTCCCAGTAATATTTGTATCTGGATGTGATTTTTCCTATCATATGATTTAGTTTTATGTGGAAGGTGTACATACCTATTAAACAAAGTAGTTCTTGTCATGTGGTTATGTTATGCAGTTTATTTTATAAAAAAAAGATGTTTTTCTTAAATTTTACATATAATTTACTCCTAGTTTAAAATAGTCTTTCCTCTCTTTAGTTTTCTCTCTGGTGGCTTTATTGGTACCAGAAATCAATTTAGGTACATGTATACTGTATAGGCCTGTTTTATGGTAGTTCTCTGTTTCTATTGGTCCCTATGTTGTCAACTTTTAAGGCCTTTACTGCCTTTGATTACACACTTTATGTTGTGTATTCATTCAGTGGAGACACTCACTCTTTCGATTGCAGTACCATCACAAGCCCCTAAAAGTTTGACTTTGACCGCTGGATCATCTACAACTGTTACAGCTTCCTGGCAGTTGCCACCATTAGACTCCAGAAATGGAATAATCACAGGATTTAAATTGTTCTACAAAAAGAAAACTGCATCAGGGTCATTAGCCATGTTAAGGATAGACAATGGTGCTATTCACGATAAAACTGTCACTGGATTGGATAAGAACACAGAATATGAATTTCAAGTGTTGGCCTTCACTTCAACTGGTGATGGACCAAAGAGTTCTCCTGTAGTGGTGAGAACCAGGAAAGATGGTAAGAATCTTAATGATGGGTGTGAATGTTATGCATTAAGTTTGTTCCTTACAAAAGATGGGGACCTGATAAGTGAATAAATAATAGTAGCAGAGCTTTGGATATTAACTCTAAAGCTTCAGTCGCGATATTAATTGAATATTATTTAAGGTGGCTCTTCCATAGTTCAGAGTATGCAATTGTGGTTGACAGGTTAGGTTGAAAACCTACTTTGCTTTTATTGAGTGTTCTTCTTTCTCTGGTAGCAAATTGATATATTTTAAAAAATTAAGAGGATTGGCGTAAAATTTGAGTCAAATACTCTTGGGGAAAATCAATCAAAAATACCTTGTATGCAAGGGGTTTCTATTCTTCTGGTAATGTGAAGTGTCGTAGGCATTGATAAAATTTTATTAGGTTGGAATTTTTGTGAAGTTAATTTGAAGGAAAAGTTTGGAAGTAGGGAAAACAAGTACACAAGAATAACATGCTTTTGTTGAATTAATTACCTCTTGCAATCAAACGTGTGCACAACTCTACACATGATTACATATGTAACTTACTCAAGGTGGAAAGATTTGTTTCCATAACATTTACAGTAATTGGTTTTGTAGAACTGTAAAACATCCTGAATATGGAAGTAATCTTTGCAGTAATGAACACAACTTAAGCAGTAGTGAAAATAAGGCCTGGAAAAAATTGAAGGCTGTACAGGATTTGAACCCACGGCCTCTGTGATACTGGTGTAGTGTTCTACCAACTGAGCTAAGAAGCCAACTGGGAGCTGCTCATTACTGGTATGATGGTTCCAAATAAACCCATAAAGTGATGAACAAATGACTTTTTTTCCCCTAGGCCTTAATTGCCAGGTATTTTCTCTACTGCTTTAATAGTGTTCATTACCACAAATATTGCTTCCATATTCATTTCTTAATCCACATTTCACATATATGATTTTCATTTATTTACAGTCATTTGTAAAACAACCTGTTTGGTCTACTACTATATGACCCAAAGCATGAATTAACATTAAGGTTGCAATGTTTCAGGAAAGGTTCACAAGCTTGGTTAATTGAAACTTTGATATTACTGTCATTTTATTACCTAAATCATGAAAACATTGCACTGAAGAAATTCCTGAAAACTGGTGTTGAGAGTTTTACCCTCTTAAACCCTTCCACATGTACATGAATGATTACATTGGGTGGTTGTGATTTTATGTTTTTTACATTTTTTCAATGTGTAGGAGGTTGTGTTGAGTTTTATCTTGGAATGGAAAATGGAGCAATTCCAGACAATAAATTAACTGCTTCTACTGAACAAAGTGCCAACACACCAGCCAAGAATGGTCGAATGAACTATGCATCAGGATCATCATGGTGTGCAAGAACAAGTGACACCAACCCATATCTACAGATTGATCTTCAGACACTTCATATCATCTGTGCTGTGTCCACCCAAGGGAATTCTCAAGCAGATCAGTGGGTGAAGACCTACACTCTACAATTATCCACAGATGAGAAAGTTTGGACAGACTATAAGGAATTAGGTGAATGGGTTAAGGTATGCTACATGGGCTAGTTTCAAATTATATGATATCTTGCCTCAATCACTGTTCTTGAGTTTTGATAATATTGATGCATTTATATCAAATTTGGTACCAAAAGAGTTATAGGTAACTATGCGGAGGATTGTTTGTTTAATAAAAATTAAACAAGTATTCTCCTCATGCTTGGCAAATATGGTGAATTTTGACTAATTATTTTTTCATTTAGCAAATAATATTTCACATGCCTGAATTTGCAGTCAAGGTTGCAGAAACAGTACCAGGGGGAAATGGACAAGGAATCTGACAAATTGTTTTGAACTACATTATTCCACCAAATTTTAATGGTGTGAAATACCTTGTCAAAGGTGCAGAACAAATGATTTCTAATTACTGAGAGATTGCTGCCCTCAATCCAACAAGTAACAAAATTATTTTCATGGGTAAACTGCAGTTGTAGAAATTAGATAGACTTAACCTTTGAGGATCAGTGTGCAATTTTTTATAATCCAGTGGTCAAATTATGATATATTCATGTATGCTTAGTAACATTGTCCACATGGACTTCTTCCATAAATGTTGGGCCTTGTACCTACACCTACATTTATATCGTTTTGTTTGCATGAAGATTAATTCAGCCACCAAGCCCAACCAATAAGACAACAATAAAATATTTCCTGTCATAAAACAAGAGGTAAAGTAATGATGATTACTTTCACCAAGGTGAAGAGTTACAATAGTTACTATAGTTAGAGTCAGTTAGAATCTACTTGGAACTGTGTGATGAGTTATGATCATTTTCCTAAGGTTTTAGAGGGAAATAAGGATAGAAACTCAAATGTCAAACATGTTCTATATGGAGTGTTAACAAGATACTTGCGATTCCTGCCACAAACACACCAGGGTGAGGTGTGTATGAGAACAGAGGTGTTTGGGGTGCAACAGAAGCCAAGTAAGTTTAAAAACGTTTGTGTGATGTAATCCTTGCATTTGTTAATCTATGAAAAAAGGGTCTAAACCTAGTGGTTTTGTTATTTTGTAAATGATTGTCATTTAGATAAGTAGCTTTATAATACAAACCACTCTTTGAGAACTCGAGGAAAAGAACACAGCCATTTTGATAAGCTTCTTATGCTATCAATTAAGCAATTCCAGGTGACAGGATGCACCAATTTCTGCTTCATGTTTAGTGGTGGGTAGTTTTATTGTTGGGGCCTGTAGGGTTATGAGCTGAGGATAACAAGAAAAATTCCAATTTACCAGAAACTTTCCTTGATAATATTATACAGGTGCATGGAGTTGCTTAAAGTCAGAAAAGTTAGGGATCCATTCTGGGCAATCACTTTTATTTATTTGACAGCTGCTTGCAGCATTCATTTGGTTAATTTGCAAACAGTTATGGCTTCATGTCTATTTTTCCATGACTATTTTGCTATGTTTTTGTAATAACATCCTACAGATTGTTTTAAAGTGTATTCAATTAATCACACTGAAAAACATACATGTAATATGGTAAGATGTGAAGGTTAACTTTAAAATTGTTACCTTATAGCATGTGATTTACAGGCGATTGGTTTGGCCAGCAGTGGTAGAATTCCAGATAACAGCTTTTCAGCCAGTTCAATATTTGCTTCCAAATATGCAGCTAAATTTGGTCGTCTTAATGGAAAAGGGGCATGGGAACCTAAAACTAATGGTCGTGATGAGTACCTACAAATTGACCTTCTCTATGAGTATGTTATCTGTGCTGTAGCTACTCAAGGAAATCCACCAACCCAATCACCAACTGCTCAAGAATGGACCACAGAGTACAAACTAAGATTTTCTTTGAATGGTACCACTTTTTTCCCTTATAAAGAAAATAAAATTGATAAGGTTGGTATGTCATACTCTCATATACAAGTATTCATAACAACCAAAATTAATACTAAAGCTACTCACAAGAACATCAAATTTGCTCATACATGTCATAGAATATTAAAATTTTCATCCATGCTAACATTACCCACAATTTACTTTTATTGCCTACAAACCATATTGACATTACTTTCAAGAATTAATAGTGACATTTTCTGACCAATTACATGTATATGTAAGGATCAATATGGAGTACACACACCAAAAAGCATGAAGTGTATTAGTTTAATATATATTTCATAGTAGTATGGGGGTAAAAAGATGTAGCAAACATTGACAAATTTTAACTGTTTAATCATACTTTCTGAAGCAATTACCATAAAATTGAAAGATGTAGAATGAAATTTTCCTGATCTCTCTTACAGTCATTATGTAACCTGTGGCATTCCTCAAGGCGCAATTTTTGGTTCTTTTCAAATGACTTGCTGGAGTATCTCAAGCTCTTAAATTGTTTTTAACTTAGGATGTATGTACTTTAAGCGACAGATATAAGATTTCCTTTGTGCATATTACAGATTCTTATTTTGAAGTTTTTTCACAAAATACAGATTTTCATATCACAACTTACAGATTTTCACTTGGCAAAATTGCAGATTTTTAATTTTTATCTTATTTCACAAATTACAGTAAATCATTAACTATGCCCAGTTTTAATACATCAATGTCACTTTTTGTATAACAGGCTTTTCCAGGAAATTCAGGAAAAACTGACACAGTGAAAAACAGTTTAAAGGAATTTGCAAGTGCAAAGTTTATACGTTTTCTACCAACAAAGTATAATAAGTTCAAAGTTCTGAGAGTTGAGGCTTATGGAATACTTTTTTCTAAAGGTATTTATGTGTTCTCATTTTTACCCCTCTGTTGGAGGTCTAATTATAAGGGAAGTTAGGGCGAGTTTCTTTCATATATGGAGGACCAACTATTGCACAATAAGTTGCCACATGTGATGTGCAATGAAGTTCTGCACTGTTAAATGAAGTGTTAGTCAGATATCATTAACAAACTTCTCATCAATTATCAGCTATGCATGGAAGCATACATTTTACATCTCTTTATGTTTATTTCAGTTCCATCACAGCCTCCTACTGCCTTCAAGCTGACTGCAACGTCTTCTACCAGAATTGCAGCTTCCTGGCAGTTACCTCCAGTCTTTGCCAGACATGGAAGAACCATTACTGGTTTTAAACTGTTCTACAAAGAGAAAGTTTCAGGTGTGTCAATGTCAAAATTGACCATAAGCGGGGAATCCACACTAAGTAGAAATGTCACTGGGCTTGATAAGTACACTGAATATGAATTTCAAGTCCTCGCTTTTACTTCTGATGGTGATGGACCAAAGAGTTCTGTTGTGGTGGAAAGGACATTGGAAGATGGTATGTGACAGATTAGAAGTTGAGTAGGTTACCAAAGAAATAAATAACCATGCAGTTACCTTGGATCAAATTGACATATATGTATATATATATATATATATATATATATATATATACATTTATTATATACTCAACAAAATATCGCGTTTCTGATTGGTCAATGATGAATGCATAAATAGGTTATAGAGTGCAATAGAGGTTATAGAGTGCAATACGGAGAAGTTGCCATGGAAACACCGGGGTAGCGCCAAATTTGAACACCAAATTATAAAAAAATCGAGAATATAATAAATAAAAAATCGTATGAACCTGCTCGTGCATTTCGTGATTTATGGTCACTCGTGATGTTTTGAAAGTTCTCAAATTGCACTCGCCTACGGCTCGTGCAATTTAGAGAACTTTCAAAACATCACTCGTGCCCATAAATCACGAAATGCACTCGCGTTCATACGATTTCCTATACATATAACAGGAATAAACTTGAATTGATAAGTGAAGATTTTACATCAAGTATTTAAAATTTATTTTAAAAATGAGTATACTAATCAAAACACTGTTCAATTACAGTTCCTTCACAACCTCCATCTAACTTCATGGTTAGTGCAACCTCTTCCACCAGTGTCAGAGCATCCTGGCAGTTACCAGCAGAAAAGTCTAGAAATGGAATAATCAAAGGTTTTAAATTGTTTTACAACAAGAGAAGCTCTTCAGTGCCCGGAACCGTCATTTCAATCAATAGTGAATCAACTTTAAACATAGAGGTCATTGGTCTTGATAAGTACACAGAATATGAATTTCAAGTGTTGGCCTTTACTTCTTCTGGTGATGGAACAAACAGCTCTGTGGTTTTTAAGAGAACAAAAGAGGATGGTTAGAGTTGTCATTTTTTTCCAATAGAGGGCTTGATATGTCTTCTGTAATGAACAGTTATTAAGAGAATATTGAAAATAGATAAGTAACCAGAGTTTTGTCAGGGAAAAGACCTTGACTTAATTATAGTATACAGGAAACTATTTCAACATAACTAACCAAATAATTGCAACGTGATAAGCAATTAAAGGATTTCAATTTGCTCATGAAATTCAGCATGCTGGTGGATGTTGGTGATTCTGATCGTTTTTGCTTTTGGTAGCTTTCCATATGCATTTAGACCCTAAAGGTGCACCCTATTTTGTATAAGAGATGTATGTATTAAATTATAGATGAGGGTGTACGACTATCATTTTTGGGAACCTCATCCATTTTTAAATCAATTTTTTTCTCCAGCTGAGGAGACATTTTTAAAAATAGAAGTGAAATGTTGTCAGATTTTCTTTCTTTCGAAAATGTTGCCTCAAAACAGATTTCACTGCAATTGAATTAATCTATTTTGAATAATGTGTTTTGAAAGCGAGCCAGAATTTAACAGGTTAAATCGTGTACAAAATGGCAAGTTTTCTTAGCATATTTGCATAATTGAACACCATAAAAGATTTCTGCTTCATGATGAGGGAAAGGTGATGATGATATGATATCTACATTATATAATAAATATGTTATAGCTATTATAATTATGATTATTATCCTAACATAATGTATCTTCCTTATTGCAGTTCCTTCAAAGCCTCCTAGTGGCTTTAATCTGACTGCATCCTCTTCTACTAGTATTACAGCATCTTGGCAGTTACCACCAGAAAAGTCCAGAAATGGAATAATCAAAGGATTTAAATTGTCCTATCAAAAGAAAGGCTCCGCAGGGCCAGGATTGGAGCGGCTCATAACAGATAAGACTAAGCGCATTGAAGAAGTCACTAGGCTTGACAAGTACACAGAATATGAATTTAAAATACTGGCTTTCACTTCTGTTGGTGATGGACCAAAGAGTTCCATTTTAACTGAAAGAACAAAAGAAGATGGTGAGACGTAGAAAATTAATAATGTTGCCTACATACTTGCTTGAATTTCCTCCTATATGAACCTTTCTTTCTTTTCATAATATTAATAGAACAGCTGTTTAAGAAAACATAGGAGGCTGGTAAGAATTATGATCAGTGCAACGGTCTATGCACTAGTGTTAACTACAAACCTACAGATTCACATAGTTACTTGTTGTATTCATCTTCGCATCCATCACACGTCAAGAATTCTATACCTTGTTCAAAGTTTCTCAGACTTCGTAGTTTAGGTAGTGACAACTCTGATTCTTACGAAAAATCAGAGCCAATGTGCTAAATTCTCGATAAACATGGCTATCCTGTTTCTGTCGTTCTAGCGGGCGACCACTGTGCTCAACAAATTGATCGACAGATAGCACTACAAATGGCTGAGAAGTAAAACACTGATCGCATTTTATTCACTCTCACATTTCACCCTCACAACCACACGGTTAAATCTATCATTCTTAGAAACGTTAAATGACTGGTACTATCTTTTAGCGACCTCCACTAATTTCATTCATTTTGGCCAGAAGTTCATTTCAAACCGGTAACCAACCTGGAACTTTCAAATGCGCTCACTCACAATGCAAAACTTGTCCTTTCATTCATAACGTGGAGAAAATGTCAGGAAGAGATCCATTAAGATCACTAATCCCTTTACGTTCCCCTCGCTACAAAAATGTTATACATTGGTAAAACAGGAAGACGACAAGATGACCGGTTACGAGAACAAAGTTCGCGATGTAGAGACAAATGACAAGGACGCATCCAAACCAGTGGCTTGACACTTAAATCTCCCTAATCATTCTGAGTAGCATATAGCATATGGCAGTTTGCGGCCTTTCCCTACAGCTAGGCAGTTCGGGAAGCCGAAAAACTCTGGAACAAAAATTTATCTTCCAAATCGGTACTCTTAATCCCCGCGGTATCAACGAGCGCTTTTCATTCAACTTATTTACGCTTGTTTTCTCCTCACCATATTCCCACCAGTAGGGTAGCTCCATTTTCTGCATTTAAACCTACACATGACCCACAATTCCTCCAATCGCTCTGACAAAGGACTAACGCTAGGAACGTCAGCCTTTAAACTCTTAACGGTTGCCAATTTACGTTATCAATTCAGTTGATCATACCAAATTACCCTATATAAAAGTGGTACTAGTAATATTTGTATCTGGATGTATTGTTCCCCATTACGTGATCAGTATTAAGTGGAAGCTATATGTACCTTCTAAACCAAGTAGTTCCCGTCATATGGTTATGATATTTAGTGTATCTTTTTAATAACCAAAACGTATCAAGAAATAGCCCATTGTTCCGGGTCAACTTTTCCATCAAGCATCAAACAAAAGTCCTGAGTAATTGGTAGTCCTGAGGGACTTTGGCCGAAGGGAGGCGGAAAAGCTCGTAACTGATCGAGAAAATTATCGGAGTGACAATTTTGCCGCACTGGGGGAGTGGGTAGTGTAAATATGCACTAGTAAAATCAATCTCCATCGGTGTACCCAAGGGTAGACTTGACCCTCGTTTAACGCATCGAGCCAAAGGTTCGCAAATTCAAAAATAATTAAATTTATCATTATTGCAGTGACTCATTTAAACCACCTCTCACTATATGTAAGTCAAGTCGCCTGGTAAAAGACAACGTACAAATATATTTTTTGGTCCTACTACTGGTGTTAAATACAATCGAAAGTGACGGTTTTCTGTGGAGAGCATCGAGGCGATTAAAGACCTTGTTTTTGGTGCACAGCTGTTTTCAAACGAGGCGCTCATCATTTTTTAGAACCAACATGTTTACCTAACGCGAGGATCTTTCTTTGCAAAAGCGCCAAATTCGTGTAACTATGTTGATGATACAAGATATACTGATCAAAGCAATGATTTTTAGTTTTTTCGAGAGCATGTATTTGAGTTATTTTCGTTTTCAATCAAACGCGTGGCAATATGAGGGTGTGAAATTTTTTCACTCACAAGTCTCACAATGAAGAAGGTGCGAGTTTTTTTAAAATTATCTTTGGCAAAAAAAAGCAGGTCCTGCTTAAAAGTAAGTCTCTCTCATTAAAAACTATAAGAGTTTTACAGCGGATTTTAAAAATCTTTGTTAAAAGTAAGGAGCTGTCAACAGCTTCTCCAATTTTCGCAGAGAGCAGGCGCTGGCACACAGCTTTTTCTAATCAGGCGCACACTTTCTGGAACCAACAAGTCTATCTAAGAAGAGGATTCCTGTTTACAAAAGCACAGAATTCTTGCAACGATGTTGATGACACAAGATGCCCTGATCGAGGAAATTATATCTAGTTTTGGATAGAACATCTATTTTTTTAGTTATTCTCGTTTTCAATCAATGCGCGGCAAGACGAGGGTGTAATATATATTTCCCACAAGTCTCACAATGGAGAAGTTGCGAATTTTTTTTTTGGTTTGTTTTAAATTCTCTTTCAGAGAAAAAAAACGGGTCTTGCTTGAATTAACATAGTTTTACGACAGATTCTGCGACTGCAATTTACTCCTAGTTTGAAATAGTCTGTCTTGTTTGTAATTTTCTCTCAAGTTGTTTATATCGGTACCATAAATCAATTTACTTACATGTGTACTGCATAGGCCAAAAATGGCTTTAGTTTCCCTTACCAGTTTACAAAGCACTTCCATGACTTCTTCAACAGAATACAAATCCTAGGGATCAATTCAGAGTCATGAAAAATTTGATGTTGATACAGCAAACATTTCAAACACACAGCAGTATTTCAGGTGTTCATGGTTTCAAGAGTTTGACCGTAAAAAACCTGTTCCTGCTTATATATGAACAAGTACGTATAACTCATTTGCTCTAGATACGTTCAATTTTATAATGAGTTAATCTGAGAGAAGATCATTTAATTGAAAATCGGAGTGGAAAAAACTCACTCAGAAACTTACAGTGCGGCCTTCAAATTCGATAGTAAAAAAGAACTGTGAAAGTGACATACCTTCCGAAGTTCTCCTTTCTGATACAAGGCCACAACAGGAGCGTCAATTTTTTGGCTTAACTCTTTTCACATAAATGAGAACTGATAAACCGGCCTGTAGTGCTGTAAGAGCTAGTTCTTTACAGCCACCTTGAAATTGACAGGTAAAAACGATACATAACGTTAAAAATAGTTGGAGCAAATAAATGTTTGGAAGTGGGCCTCACGCCTTTTTCTGTCACACTCTTAGATTGATAATACTTAGTCTGATTCTTTTATTGAAAATGGCAAGTACAGCTTTTCTGCTCAATTGCAGCTCCTTCACAAGCTCCCACAAAATTCAGTGTCTCTGCAAGCTCCTCTACCAGTATCACAGCATCCTGGCTCTTACCACCAGTAAACTCCAGACATGGCATCATCAAAGGGTTTAAATTATTCTACAAAAGGAAAGGCTCCTCCGATTTAGCAACCTCCTTGAATATTCGCGGAGGAGCTACACAAAGTAAAATTGTAACTGGACTTGATAAATACACAGAGTATGAATTACAGGTGTTGGCCTTTACCTCTGCTGGGGATGGACCAAAGAGTTCCTCTCAGATGGTGAGAACAAGAGAAGATGGTAAGAAATTAAAATGATCCGTTCTGTAATTTTCAGGAGTTTCAGAGATGCTTCAACCGTCTGTTTTGAAGAAGTATCGTAGTTAGTACCTTGGCACTAAAAGGGAGGTTTATAAGTGTATCCTTCATAATATATCTCACACTAAAACTTGTGTGAAGATGATACCCAAACTGCCTCTTGAATGATATATGTTTTTTTCAATCCCGAGTATTATTTTTTTAAAAACAGCTTGCAATTATTGTTTAGTTGTTCACTCTTAATTAGTGCTAACATTTTCCTTTATTCTGCCAGCGCCTGATGCACCCACCTTCTTGTCATATTCTGATCTATCACCAAACAAATCACATGGTCCAAGAATAACCCTGACCTGGAGTAAGCCTGCAGAACCAAATGGAGTTATCAGAAGTTACACTTTGTTTTACAGTCACGATGGATTTGCACCAAAAGAGATTTCTGGAATAGAGAAAGATACATTAACTCACACAGTCGATGTGTTAGGTGGAGTGACTTATCAGTTTAATGTTCGAGCTGTGACTATTAAACCTGGAAAAAATGCCACGAAAACAGTAACTGCCAAGGAATACGGTAAATTTACTTCCAAATGACTTCTTTTCAGAAGAACAACAACAAAAATGACAACAATGTTATATTAACTATGCTAAAAGAAATTTAAGATATTGTGTAAATTAAAAAAACAGACAGTAGCTGGTCACCCAAAATTACATGAAGGCTAAACTAGTTGGATGACTCCTATTTATTAATTGGAATAAACACAAGAGTAGGGAAAAAACGGGAACTAGCTTAATTGTTTTTGCACATATCGTCATTGATACTACTACCTATAGTACAAATAATCTAAAGATGATTCACCTACACTACTTTATTTGTATGAAATGATAAAAAAAATCAGGAAATAAGATGAGAATTGTTGAAAATGAGTAATTAAGTATAGGTGACTACCAATTGCTGTGATTCAATTCACAAAATGTCCTGTTCTTTGTTAGCTGAAGACTTTTAAGCGATCCAAATTGTTCAACTAATCGCTAATGAAAAGGAAATATCTTAGATTTTAGACTTTTGCTGGTACATTTTTAGATGACGAAGATTCAACTGCGACTTTAGTTTTTCGAAAACTCCTGGTATTTTTCTCCAAATTGTGGTAAAAATATTTTCCCTTGTGAATAGAATACCCAAACATGTAGTAATACTGTCTTCTGATAAGTTTGATGTTTTCACTCTATTTCTTAGCACCAAGTGTTGGTCCAGACTCTGTTTCTACCTCTCAAGTGAACAAGACGACTTTTAACATTTCATGGGAACCTCTACAAAGAGAAGAGAGTCATGGAAAAGTTACTTTGTATGAAGTCAAGGCCATCTTCTTGAAGAAAGGAAATTTGCACAAAAGATCCGTCATTTACAGCCCCTCTGTCAATACCTCAGTGACATTTGTTGTCCTGTCTGACTTAGAGCTTTGTTCTAGATATAATGTCTCTGTTCGAGCTTACACCGCAGAAGGGCCTGGACCGTATGGTGAACCTTTGGAACTGGAAACATCAAGTTAGTTTCTAAGATTATTATGAAAGTTATCCTGGTGTGGGACATGATTGGTGAAAAAATTACTGTAGGAATAATTTCGTTTTATTCTACGATTATTTACAATTTTTAAAAAAAGCCGAACTTGTAACATTCATTATACGATTAGATTATTTCCTTGAGGTACTCTGACTCGATAACTTTTACAATATACTTAAGACTTTTCTTGAACTTTTATATTTTCTAACATAACATTGTAGGACCTGAAGCACCAGGGGAATTTAAAGTAAAAGAGTCTGGAGCAACCCAGATTACCCTGGCGTGGAAACAATATGATGACAAGGAAAAAATTGCCTATACTGTAAGTTGGATTAGATTACCGTATTTGTTCTCTTTGGGAGAAACTATTTCGCCTGTAATTGTAAGTAGTATGTATACCGTACATACAACAACAACAACAACAACAACAATAATAATAATAATAATAACCGTAATAATCGAATTATTTATCAAGGATAACCCTTCAATACAAAAGTACTGTTATCAACGGGGTCCTGCTGATTAAGAGTTAAAACTAACACATAAGAAATTATTAAAATATATATATATAACATAGAAACTATAATACTATCTATAGGTACTATCAGGATAGTACCTATAGTACCATAATTTCAAACTTATGTTTGTGTGAGATGTTCTATGTATATTTATATTTTTAGTGCTGACACTAATAAATGTGTAATGACGATACCAAAGGGAATTCCTTATTATGTTTCATCAGCAGGATTTTGTTTCAATTGAAATTTATTTTTCAAAAGAAAAAACAACAACTCTTATCTTTGCTAGATTTTCAAGAAAATTTAACCCTTGTGAATGGCTTGATTCCAAGTCAGACCAATTGTATCTTCGCAACTTTATATATTTACAAAAGGGAAGTCCTTCTTATATATTTTGACTCGATTTTAATTTATGTCACAAAGGTAACCCGACAAGTCACCCAAAATGAGACCAGAGTCATCATTTCAGCTGGAAACTATTGACTTTGGTTAAATCCCATCCCAAGCTCATTCTTGAAATCGCATAATTTGCACCAAAACAAAAAGTCAAAATTACAAAACTTTTGTATTTTATCTGAACATTAAATGTTCCTCGAAATTCACATTTTCTGTATAAAAAACTTTGTATAATTTTGTCCAAGTTTATTTCCCATCAGGGATTTTTTAAAAGATTAACGTAGAAACATTAAATTTGTAGTAATTGTATATCGGAGCCTTTTGTACGTAATCGTATAGGTGAAGTACGCTGGAACAAAGTCCTACAATAAAACATTCAGAGATGAGAAGACTATGAAAGCAATAAAGGCAACAACACAGGAGGTAGAAGGGTTGATTCCAGGCACCACATATGAATTTAGAGTTCATGGCACCTCTGTTTGTGGCGATAGTGCTTCTAAAGTCGTCTCAAAGATAACAGATATGATAGGTAAGTTTCCAAATTCTTTGAGGCTAACCAATCATTGTAATAGGTTATCTATGAAACTATCTCAGAAAACATTTGCTCTGACGAAGGTCCAACGCTCGAAACGTCAGCTTTGAAACTCTTAACAGTGGCCAATTTACGTTATCATCTCAGTTGACAATACAAAATTACCTTGATATACTCTCCCACCGACGCAGCGACACAGTTTCCTTACAAACTTAGCTTCTTGGATCATTTACCAATGACACTCGTACCTTTCCATTTTCGTCAAAACCAGTGATATCAATTTTTTGTAAGTTTTTGTTTTAGGTAGATCTGTCCCCGGTTGTTTGAAGAGTGTTTAACGCTATCCTCTGGTTCCTAGTGTAGGATATCGATAGCGATTTATCCATTGGATAGCTTTATCTGAAAGGAACCCTTTTCTGTGCAAGAGTGTTGTTGTGGTTCAGAAGTTATTTTTTTCCTTACCAGCTCCTAAAGCCCCAGTTCCACTTAATATAACCGATGTTGAGGTTTCTCAGACAGCTGTGGATATTTATCTGTGGCCTGTTGAACAAAAATATGGTCCAGTAAGGTAATTATCAATAAGAATGTGATTTTCTAAAGAACCAGAGGTGGAATAGATCCTGCCGTAAGATATATATATGTTATTTGCCGGCTGGGAGGTCCGTATGGTGAAAAACTGTGACCGAGGTCTTGAAAATACTGCCCGAGGCCGTAGGCCGAGGGCAGCATTTTCAAGACCGAGGTCACAGTTTTTCACCATATGGACCGACCCTTAGCCGGTAAATAACATATTTATTGTTTTTAAACTTGACGAAATTCTTTCCGAAAGAACCCGAATGATTTATGGACGTAAATACGGCATGATCTTCTATAAACTGAACAATTTTTGAGTGGGTAAATGGTAGTTAAAATAGAGGTGATGCAAATTTAAGAGAGATGCCTCAGCGAAACATTTTCATTTCCGTAACGATAAAGGTGATTTAAAAGGCTTCCAAACAAACTTTGAAACATTATTTTTACAAGTATCTGTCACAATCTGACACCTGTCAATTAGAGAGCGCGCAAGAAAAAAACGCGTAGGAACATTTGAAAACAAACAGAACTAGTTTGGCAAGGACTGTCACGACAATGTTTTCTTCAAAATCAGTTAATGATCTAACGGAAAGTATTATTCACTCTCATCGACCATTCATTCATGTACGAAGATTTACCTCTGTTCATCAAGTAAACGGCCAGGAAAGTAATTGTGAGTAAATTCAATTTTTTTATTTTGAAGTTGTGAGAGTTTGCTCGTTTGTTTGCTGTAATGGCGTGTTTAACTCTGATCTTTCCTTCACAAAAACTAAATTCGAACGGCACACTCCAACGAGACACAAGGGAATGTAATGCGGCCTTTTCTCAAAAAATTCCTTCAATTTCTGTTGTGCAATTTAAGGTACAAATGTCCAAATTGAACGGAATTGGAAAGACTCACCAGGAGCGTATATTTTTTGTAGAACTTAAATTAACACTTCGCTCGCTTTTTCACTATGAACAAATTGCTCGAGAAAATTCAGATATTAAATGAATGAAAGTTCCATCGTTCAGTTTAACTGTAACCAAATACCTCACGTTTCAACTTTCTGGGTACTTTTTGTGAACGATTAAAATTAATTGCAGACGGTTTTTAGGCCGCTTGTCAACCAACGTAATGACACTATTGTTTATTCAAATTCATTCTGAAACCAATATTTTTCTGTCAACCAAAGTGATTTGATAGAGAGAAAAGAGAGGATTCATAAGTTATTTATCGGCTTGAGGTAATGACCGACGTGTTTGCTTTAAAATACTGCCCAGCCGGAAAACGAGGTATATTTATGAAAAATGACAACGAAAGTTGGGATGTACTCGGCGACTCACGAAAGCGTTACCGTGGCCCGTGGGCAGAGATAGGAAAATACTGACCGGGTAAAGAACCAATCAGATTGCAAGATTCGTTACCGTGCCCTCTAAAAAAACAATAAAAGGTAAGATTACTTGCCGCTTCTCGATAAATGAGGTCACGCTCCCTCCACGAAGGCTGGTTTCGTGTGTGCGACGGAAATTAAACTTAAGAGGCGTTAGATATTTAATAATTTTTGAAAAAGGTTCATTAAAAAGGGTCTTTTAGGAAATTAAACTTAAGAGGCGTTAGATATTTTATAATTTTTGAAAAAGGTTCATTAAAAGGGTCCTTTAGGAAATATTAAATGAATTACGAAACTGTCGGCGGATTCTCGATGTTAATGGTCAGTGGCCCTTAAATGCTATCTTAATGGTCTCTTTTCGAGATGTTACTCATTAATCTGGCATTTTGTTTTATACCTTTCAGTGCTTATCAGGTTATTGTTCTGAAAGTCGCTGATGGCGTTGAAGAGCTTCCAAACAATTATGATTCAAAACTGAAAGCTGCAAGTGATGCTAAGAAAGAGAACGTGAATTTTTACATTGCTGCTGAGATTGAAAATTTCAACAAACCTCAGAAATTTACCGTTGGCGATGGTAATAAAACTAAGGAATTTGTGAATGAAGAACTTGAGAAAGGAGAAAACTACATTGTGTATGAGAGAGCTCTAACTAAAGCCGAGGAGGTGTGTAAACTACTTATTTAAAAAATTTTCCTCTTTTTTTTTTTACAACCAGAATCATCTGACCATCAGTGTGGTGAAACGGTCTGCCTTTTCTTCTGGAAAAAATATCTAACTCCTCTCCATCAAGATTTAACCTTGGAGGAGGTCTACCTTAAACTCACTAGAGCACAAACGTGCCTTCATTAGTTATACAACTGGGTTTATTGACCTTTTTCTGAGTCGATTTTTAAGAGTAGCTCGCTAGAGAGTACCTCTCTCTGTATTTGGCACTGCAAATACAGAGAAAGGTGTATGTCAACGCATACCCTCCTAATGTGTGTAAACACATACACTAGGAGGTTATGTAATCTACCCACACAATAACTTTGCAGTTCCTTTGGTCTCGATTCAATTGCTTCTTTGATTTTAAAGCACGTGCTCTGTTTGTTTTTGTTCTTGTATATTTCACAGGTGGAATTAAAAGGAAATGCAAGCATAGTTGCCAAAATTTCCATCATCTCTACTACCACGGGTTTGTCTATATTGTACTTAACAAGCAATGAAGTTACATATTGTACTACAAAGTAACAGAGAGCAAAATGATTTCTGGAGCTTTTCAGGAGCAGTTCTTTACTTGCAAGAATGTTGGCTCCGAGAGCCTCATGCCCAGGCTGGTATTAATTACAACTGGCCTGGAGATTCTCCTCGTTAAGTTAATCTTGCAATCAATTTTTTGTTTTAAGTTATCAAAACCTGGTTTCTCGTTCAGACTATCTATATCATCAAGCTATGCTCAATCCAAAACACCGACTTCGAGTGTTCACCGTTTACCCCAGATTTTGTCTTACTCATGATCAGTTTCGTTGGAAGCTAAATTTGGTGACGATAATAAGCTGCATCGCACATCGGAGCAAACAAAATGATTTTGATAACACAATTGCGGTGTGTCACGGGTATCTCTCTCGTCTTGTTCAATAAAGTTTAGAAACTGGACTTGGCGCTGATTTTTTAAATTAAATTGCTCGTAGTACTGAGCTTTATTGAGCTACGTCACAATATTTTGTGTGGTTTTTTTGCCGTTTTGTTCCTGAAAAACTGTAGTGAATGCAAGGGAAACCATAAGTTAATTGATTTCCAGGGTAGACAAACACAATAAAAGTACGAATGAGCCTAAAAAGAACAAGGATGGTTAAGAATGGAGAAGTTTGACAGCGATTACTAATGAAGAAGTTCTATTTTGACGGTTGAATGTACTTTCCCCCACCTAGCTCCTTTGAGACTTCCCAGTAGCAGGAAACAATGATACAGTTAGTAGTACAAGTCAGCACTCCAAGCTGCAATCATTTTGCTTGCCATGGCGACGAAATTCTCAGCGAAAGTCGACGAATTCGCTACATGTTTTCGGCTGTCAAGTAGCAAGCTGTAATGCTTTCATGTTTTAACAAAATTGAATGGCCCATACCAGGGGCTTTAGTCTTGAGATGTCACGCGAGCCTTTAAAATAATTGTCGGCCACTGTCGACTAAAAATTCTTTCTCTTACGACGATTACCTGGTTTTTGGCTGCCAACAGTCTGCTCTGAAACAACTTTAAGCTTGGAGCACTGCAAGTAGTAATTCCAGAAGAGCTTAATTATTAAATGCTCTTTACTTTTTTCTTATGCAGAAGGTGAGAAAAAGGAAACGTCCAGCGGTTCTAACGCTGCAGCTGTTGCTGTACCTGTAGTCCTGTTGCTACTCCTTATACCAGCAGTTGTTGTCGCTGTGTTCTTATACCGGAGGTTTGTTTCGTTTTAAGACTGAATCCTAGTGACTGAGCGTAGAAGAAAAGTATGGCAGCCGAAAATTCGACATTTTGTTCTTTTTTTTAGGAGAAGGCAGTCAAGATCCAAAAGTGCCGGGGAAAGATCTGTTCAACTAGATGACATTAAAGACGATTCACAAGACCTTACCTCAAGTACATCAAATCTGGTCTATCAAAATGTAGCAGACATTCGTCGGACAATTCATGGTAATTTTTCGTAGATAAAGGTGAAATCAATACATACAATATACCTGTTAGTTTTCTAGGAGAGGGTCATTGAAAAACTTTCACGGTTGAAGTCATAACGTTCGTACAATTAGCTACGATTGAATCGTTATTTTCATGTTAAAAAGGATTGTTGGGATGCCTTGCTAAATTTTTACTTAAACTGCGTCTGACTCATGTATTGTCTGTGTTACAAAGTTATATCTTTAAAGTCAAAATTTGGATCAGCATCATTTCAACTTGCAAAGTGGCGAAAACTTTTCAAATTAATATAGGAAGTGGTTTGTACCAGGAGCAAAGTTTTAATCGTGCAGTCAAGTTTGCCGTGACGCTATTGGCTGCAAGATTCAAGTAGTGTAACTTGCTCGTGATTGCACCAATCAGCTATTACGAACCAGATTTAGTTACATCACCTGACAAACAAAACAATTTTTCACTTAATTGTGTTGATGAAATTTTTTCCTGGTCATTGAAAGGTCTTCATCGCAGTCGACAACAGTCCTTTTCAAAACAACCCTCACCTGGTCTATTGGACTGCGTGTAACTGGTCATCGTTTTTAAATACATAAAAAAAAAGTAAAACTAGTTGATTGGAGATTTGTATCAAAACAAAGTTGTGGTTACTATATATATATTTAAAGTTAAATTACCTTAAAAATGTAATTCGTGTATCAAGTACCCTACTACAAAAATCTCGAAAAATTAATACCGCATAAAATGCTGTTTTGCGCAGCCATGGACAACGATGAATGAAATCTTAAAACTACCAGCCCTTTGTCGCAACGGCGTGAGTTTTGTTCATGTGGACGTTCCTTGTCACAAATGATTCTTCTCCACTAAATATTAATTCAGCACGTGAGGTACATGGTACATGATTCTCAGACAGCAGACACCTGGAGTCTAAAAATAACTTTGTGGGGGGTAATGGAGCTACTCCAGATTTAAAAGTTACTCAAGGAATACACTCTCATAGCTTGTTCGTTACTTGAGCTATATCTTAAGGTCGGGGTACGTGTTTCTTGTTGAGTGTAGCAAACGAAACGGAGCGATTGGAGCGTATCTGTTACCTAGGAGGAGAATTGATAACACGGTCGAGTGTCCATAGAGAAGATCAAAGGAATTGTAGAGTTCCTTATGGGCGATTTTTCTACCCTACAGATGCTGGGAAACAGCCTGTTAGTGAAGAAGAAGAAGCTATTTACAGTGAGGCTGACGATGGTAAACCCAAGCCAATACCTGTGGCTGAGTTTTCAAAATACTTAAAAAAAAAATCAGAAAATGGTGCCATTGTGTTGCGAGAGGAATTTAAGGCAAGATATGTATATTTTATCTATTATAGTTTTTACCTCTTTCCTTTTCTTTCTTATTATTGTATGATACAGTAATTATAAATATTTCTCGAATTGTTTCGTGTTTTTTACTTTCTTAATGGACAACTTGACATACATATGCTTCAGTACATTATGTATCACCATTTTTTGCAAAAGCGCAAGAACAATTTTTTGGGATGTCGTTGCAAGGGTCGAAAAAAGTGATGACATCTAATCGGTTTTGATAAGAGCACATGTATTGCAACTTAGTTCGTACCTTTTCCAGTATTTACCAGGTGGGATGCAATTTGCTTGGGAGATTGGCAAGAGTAACAGAGGCAAGAACCGTTATGGAAACATTGTTTCATGTGAGTACATTCCATCAACTTTGTAAGTAATATTATGCAATGGTCACTATGTAAAACCCAGAAGTTTAGATAACTAGAAGTCAGCTTCTAGTGCAGGGAATGTAACTGGTGCTTCCCCTTTCAGTCGTCTTGTGAGGCAATTAAGTCGAACCAACTCAATAACCACCTCCCAGCTGGATGGTTAGCTCAGTTGACAAAGTAATGCACTGATATCACAGGGGTCATGGATTCAAATCCCGGTCAGGCCTGAATCTTTTTTTTCAAATTCCATTGTTGATAAATCGCAGAACTATACTGGGATTAAGAATCGCTTCAAAATTGTTGATTTAGGAAGTGGTGAGCTTAAATCTTGAGAGATTATAATGTTTTAATCCAAATTTTGAACCTTACGTTCAAAGCGCATCATTCTTAAGATTTCTTTGCATTTCACACCATTAAAAAAAACTGTTGAAAAATTCAATAGAAACTGAACAAACGATTGTGTTTGTTCACAGATGATCATTCTCGCGTTTTGTTGGAGGAAATAGAGGGTGACAAAAACTCTAGCTACATCAATGCAAGCTACATTCCGGTCAGTAACAAAAAAAGCATACGACAACGTGAACACAACAACACTATACGACATGACACGACAAGACAAGATAAAGAAGAACGACAAAGTCGACCTTACTTGTTTGATATAATGAATGAATAAATAGATAAACAATCGATATTTGAGTTGATTATCGTGAATTTCTGTTATCTTTTTCAAATTTCTCTCCTCAGACCTACGATGAGGTCACCATGACTTATATCGCAACACAAGGTAAATATTACTTGAGGTGTCTCGTGGATACACTGTAAGTTGTCGCACGCTAACTTGTATTGCTGTAGAACAGCTCGTAGGAAATCTGACGCAACATAGAGTCAGAGGGCTAGCAAATGTCCCATGATAGTGAGGGTCACTTTCACCGGGTTCTTTGTCGGTATATTTAATCGTGTACCCTTTCCAAATGGGGCACCCCTGGAACTAACAAAAGCGTCGTCGATCCCATCGTTAAAGGTAATACATTGTAGGAACAAAGCTTTTAGAAAACTCTCATCCAGTTCAGACGACAGTTTCTAGACTTTTAGGGGGCGAAGATTATCACTCATCATTACAGGGTTCCATCAACTTATTGGGCTTTTTGTTGTGGCCTTTTACCAGAATTTTGCGTTGTTTCAGTGTTCTACTCTTTGGGCAGAAGTATTCCGGGAATAAAGCAGCAATAAATGATGAAAACTCCCACACTCCCAAAAAAAAGACTTGTCCCATTCTTTTGTTAATAAATGCTAAAAAGCTCTTGTGAAATTAACTCATGTTTCGCCCCTCTTTTGTTTTAATGATTATTAGGTCCAACTTCTACAACTATCGCTGATTTCTGGCGAATGGTCTGGCAGGAAAACAGTTTCACTATTGTGATGCTTACAAACCTGGTTGAACTGGGAAAGGTAGACGTAGCGCAAGTTTTTAGTTTGATGTTGAACGTAATCCAGAGTTTCAGTGATTTTTCATTTTCTACACTTAAGGAGTAGTCTTTAAAACATGCATCATAACCTCAGCCAGCAAGCCACCCAGCGATTAGGCTACTTGCGTAGCATGCTGTACGATGAAGTTGTTGGTAGCTATATATAGTATCAACCTATTTTTTTCTTATCATATCTTTAGGGCAAATGCGATCAGTATTGGCCAGATGATACTTCCAAATTTGGTGCTATCACAGTTACCCTACACAAGACTGAAACATTTGCCGATTACGTCATCAGGTCACTGATTGTGACAAAGGTGTGTTGTCTCTGTTCGAAATGAAATTACGTTGAATACGACGTCTTGCATTTTTTTTTTACTATAAACTACTTGCAAAGAATGACAGCGTATTTTAAACCAAGAGAGCTCCCTCTGTAACAACATTCCCAACATGAGAACGAATTTTCACTTAGGACTCAGAAAAAAGGACCGTGCAGCAGTTTCATTACGTCACTTGGCCTGACAAAGGTGTCCCACAACATTCCACAGCTCTAATTGGATTTAGACAAAAGATTCATGCGAGGCACCAGGCTACTGGTGGACCACTCGTTGTGCACTGCAGGTAAAAAGTATAATAAAATTTGAAGACTTCAAATTAAATGCTTCACATTCGCAAATCTTTATCGTATGTTAGTT
The DNA here is from genome assembly GCF_964200805.1 of Pocillopora damicornis. NCBI lineage: Eukaryota > Metazoa > Cnidaria > Anthozoa > Scleractinia > Pocilloporidae > Pocillopora > Pocillopora damicornis. The sequence continues at coordinate 4,070,928 of NC_142680.1, forward strand.
TAGTTCTTCTGTAGATATTTCAATTGCGATTTCTATCTGGTTTGGATAACAGGAAACAAACGTTTTGATCAGAAGAAAGATTAATATCACAAGGAACCTAAAAGAACTGAAATTAAAACAGTAAAACTGTCTTAAGTGTTAGAATTATATGCGTTAGTTTAGGGCTCTTTTTAATAGTGTAGTTAACCCTTCAGCTCCCACGAGTGACTAAGACAGAGTTTCTCCTACAATATCAATGCAATGTCAACCAGATAAGTGATAAGAATAAAAAGAAATATCAGCTGGGGGATAATTAGTTGATCCAATACTTAATTCTCCGAACTAACATATTAAGAATTGTATGGTTGACAGTTAGGAGAATTACAAATTTGGTCGAGGAGCTGAAGGGTTGAAAATAGAGCTGAAAATAGATCTCAATTGTTTACTCTCAATACTCTTACTGAACACACCAATGATTTCGAGAATTTTAAAAACACAAGTGAACCCTGCTGGAAGCGAAGCCTAGAGGTATCTGAGGTATTTCAAAAGTCAGGTCTCCAACTTTTACCTTCTGCTCCTGCCGTTTCCTCTTTGTTGGTCGCGACCCTTAATAGTTCTTGCTATTTTTCCTCAGTGTCTATTGTTCTCTCCGTTGTTTGTTACTTACCTCTGTGGTTACCTTTGTACAGTGCTGGTGTTGGTCGAACTGGCACATACATTGCTATCGACGCCATGTTGGAGAGTGCTGAGAAGATAAAAACTGTGTTCATACAGAATTACGTGCAAGTCATGCGTAGATCTCGTCCTCATATGATTCAGAAAGATGTAAGTTAACAAATTTAACCGTTTTCCATAAGAATAACAGTAGCAAAAGTCCTATTTATTCTTCCCCAGTTCATCTTCAGAACGAGTATACGTCATGATATTAAAACTGATTCGGTGTCTTAATGACCCAAGCCTGGTCATTTTTCAAATCATTTTCAAATCATTTTTTATGATTTCGATATGACACCCAAATGATTTTATAGAAAATCCTAACCTTTTGCAATTTCCATCTGAAAATTTAGTAAAATACAGAGTTTATGTAAAAATAAATACCACAGTGAGCACTACTCTTTTTTTAACTTCTAGAGTAATGAATCGATCAATAAATTTACAGGGGCATTAAGTAACTCCTTCCTTACTATCTTATAACTCATTCACACTAACAAAACATGCTCAGTTAAACCGAATTTTTACTGAATGAAAACCACAAACAGAAAACTGAAAAATTGAATTTTTCACAATACTTAAGTACTCGGTTACTTGTATTTTCAATTTGCTACATTTAAACATTGGTTCTATGAAGACAAGAAATTAAACCATGTTTTACAAAACAGGTTTAAAACATTTCTAAGCTTTGGTGTGTAAATGAGGTTTGAATAATTTGAGAATACGACTGATATATGGAAAAATGGCCGACCTTCTTTGTAAAGTTCAAATTTGCTCTTCGGCCAACGCCAGGAACGGTCACGGTTTTAAAAACGATGATGTTTTGGTTGGTAGCGAGGATACAGGGTTTATTTGTCGTGGATGTTTCAGTTTGACGGTGACGAATTTCCTAAATTTAGCTTCATCAAAAACTGTCCTTTGCAACAGTATCGGTATGTACTTTATCTCTGTATAGGACCAGTATGTTTTCTTGCACCAAGCAGTGATGGAAGCCTTGGTATGTGGAGATACAGAGATTATCCCTCAGGACCTACGAATTGCGACAAACAAGCTTGCCAAGGTGCATAAACCATCCAAAAAGACTGGATATGAACGAGAGTTAAAGGCAAGTGATAACTATTGTTAGTAACTAAATTGGGTTTTGTATGTTATTAATTGTGCGTAAACGTAAATGCTGACAAGACAGCTTATTACTTGCTTCTGGAGATTCTTTTAAAGACGTGTCAGTGTGACTTTGTTAACTTCATGTTCATATCTCATCTACAGTTCTTAAAGATAAAAAAATCTCGAAAAAATTATTGTCAGACGTAATTATCAAAATACAAAGCGTGCTTTTGTTCATGGATAACTTCTGCAAATTTCTTTTTAACATACATATTAGTGGCAGATGAACTACTCTGTAATTTGTTGATCTTACATCACAATTTTTTTTTTCACTTTTCTATTAATTTAATTTGTGTGTGTGTGTTTTGCGCGATTAAAAAAAAAGATTACCTTTAGCCTGAATGAAACAGCAATATAGTAGTTCGCTAAGAAACAAAAATGCTTTGGAAACAACAATTAACTAGGACCCAACAAAAATGGCTTAAGATGGAAGGGATTAAAACTGGATAGGACAAACTGAGAGAATTTTATGTGTTGTAGCGCTTGGAGCTTGTAACAGACGCCCACGCTTCTCAAGAAGTAGCAACGAACGCATTTATGCCCGCTAACGTCGTCAAGAACAGATTCCCCAACATTGTTCCGCGTAAGTGTTCCTTTGTCTTTTTTTGCATTGTTCCTGAAACACGAAACAAAACTTTTGCTTACTCCTGAATTATTTTCTAGCGGAGTCTTAAACCGAGGGGGTCTCATTCGGTCTGTGATCTTACCAGTGATCAACGAAATCGAAAGACCACAAGCAACGTTAATTTTTTTTGTCACAAGACAGATTTGGACGACAGTAAGTTCTGTTACTGAACAATCAAAACTGTCAGAGCCTTTTGGGAACAAAATACACATTGATTACGCGCGAACTATCCTTTCTTACTGTGCAGTTACAGGCATGAATCGTGCACTATTAGATTAGTGCGCTGTTCAAGCTACCGATCATTAATCGTACTCTATCATTTTGTTACTTTTTATTAACTAAGGTTATAGCCTATAAGAGACTATAACGCACCCTTTCATTGGTTGAAAGAGCCTGCTCTATCAAAGTACAGAGCACGGAGCTGAGCTAGAGCTGTCACGCCATCCGCCAATTTTTACTATGTCCGACCATTTCCCGGACATCTCTCTTGTTTTGTTCGTTATGTAAAAGTGAAATTTCACGAAGTGGGGAGAAACACGAGACATGGTCGAGTGTTTCTCCCTACACTTCTTTCGTGTTTTATCCGCTTCCTGCGTTCTTTACAACAGAACAGAGCATAGTCAAGGCTCCAAACGCTAGATCTGAGACAATCCTTATAACTTTTGTTAAGTATATTTTTTTTGTTTGCACAAATGCCTTTAATTTGATTAAACATTAAACACTTATATTCGATTTTGTACCAGTGGACAATGCTCGAGTGCATTTACAAGCGTCTTCACAAGAAAATAGTTACATCAATGCCTCTTATGTGGATGTAAGTGCAAAAATGCCCTTGTAAAACTTTTATAATATATTCTGTAATTCTAGCGTGCTGATAAGTAAAGACTCAGTATTTTCGGGTTCTTTAGAAAGCTTTCTGTTGCAACGTGTCCGTATGGTAGATTTTTTAATTCAGGCAACCCATAAAAAGGTGTTTATTTCTATTCAAGTTGTCCTTCTTGGGTTGTGGTGTTTTTATTCTTTTCGTATTGGTATATTCGTGTTGCTTAACTTGACGTCCATATTTTTCTTTGATCTTTTATTTATCAGGACTACACACAACGTAATGCATACATCCTGACACAAGCTCCGTTAGACTGCACCATTATAGACTTCTGGCTTATGATTTCTCAGTATGATATTGGCACAGTTGTGATGTTGAATAACTTGGAAGAAGGAAAGCAGGTAAAAATCATGGCATGTTTTTGAAAAGCATATAGCAACACTCTACACTCAGTGTTTGCAACGAAGTGTGCAAAATATGCCTAAACAATATGCTAGAGCTATGCAAGATTGTGCTAGAAATCACGTGATTTATTTCAAAACAGCCAGCTACTGATATGGGTTACTATTGGTATCTGTGGTGAACTTTGATAGATTTCCTCTATTCGTTAAACAAATTGATATAGAAATAATTATTTAAGTTATTAAGACATTTTGACAGGACGCGTCACTGTATTTCGGTTATCATCTCAACACTTTTAGAATGAGGAGCCATTTGGTACCCTTCATCGTCCGGAGAAAGTAACATTTTACAACGATTGACCAACTGAGTATACTCTCAAATGTCAGTGAGACGCTATAGTTGAAACTCTTTTTCGGAAAATCCTTCCTACCATCATGCCCACCATCATATCACATATATTTAGTTATTCGTGTCACGGATCATACATGTAACACTACTTTTCTTTTTTAGAGTTACCCACAATACTGGCCAAGCGAGGGATCTGCCAAGTATGGTGAAGTCACTGTCCAGCTTTTGTCCCAAGAAACTTCAAACAATATCACTACCAGAGGATTCAGCGTCGATAATGCATCGGTACAGTTTGTGTGTTCTCGAATTGTAAGGTCCCATTTTTTCTGGTTAGTTTGGAGGAAACTTTTATCTATACCAACAAGAGGCATTTGTGCATTCTTGATGCGCGGGAGTTCGACCTTAACTATTTCACCATTAGGAGAGAGACCAATGAGTAATTTTTTCCTTTCTGAATCAAAATACTCTCTGGCAGAGAGGTGATGAGTGGAGAGGAAAATATAAAGAAGAAGAGATTGTTTGAATGAACACGAGATTTTCTGAACGTATTCATAATCGCGGAATCTAGTGGTTGAAATAATTCCTTTTTGATTTGTTTTTGTTTGTTTGTTCTTCGAATTTCAATGTTTTATTCTACGTAATCAAATAAATCCTGCGTGGAAAATTGATTTTTGTTCATTACGGAATGTGTTTGGGAACGTTACAGAAAATCCCACGATTCAATTCACCACTAAGTTTATTGTACAACAAGCATTAAAAAAAATAAATCGCAATGTTTTATGAAAAAAAAAGTAAGTTCATACTTTATCTAAGTATTTACAAGTTCTGCGAGGCTTCCTGACGAGTAAAGCAAGGAATGAACGTTCTTAGGGGATTTTGAGTTCTTAACGACAACAACAACAAAAAAGACCTGGCTATGTGATCACGAGGGACTGTGCGGCCCATGTGATAACTAATTTAAAATAACTTGACCTCGTGTTCCTCAAAAGAATAGTTTGATTTGCTTCTAATTAAATTCGTTCTTCAGCCGCCTAAGAAGACGTCAACTTTACAGCATATACAATACAATGGTTGGGTCAATGAAAACTCATGCCCAGATCCTCAGGATATACTTGACCTGATGACTACTGTACAACAGTCTCAGCAGCAATCAGGAAATAGAGTCATAGTTTTCCAGTGCAGGTATAATAAGCACGTCTCTTACTGATGTTATCATACGTTTAAATGTTGTAATAGACGTGATTCTATACCTACTAGGCCTTTGGCTAATAATGGTGCACTTATGCTAGAATAGCGTATGGCTACTCGAATCATGTATGACTTTATGTACATACTTTTTGCATAACGCATTCAGAATGTAAACAGAACATAAAACAACATATCTTGTCTACAAAAGATACAACTATCCAGAGTGTCTACATTAGATACTGCTGTCTAAATCTATCTACAGGCACCCATTTACACTATCTGTTAGATTGAACTATCCACGCTGACTATATCAGATGAGCCATCTTCACCGTCTACAGTACATACAGCTATCTACACTGTCTCTATTAGATACAACTATTACACTTTCTAAAGTATATACAGTTTTCCACTCTATGACAATTAGATACAGCAATATACACTATCTGTAGGAAGTACAGCTTAGTTTATTCACTTTCTACAGTGGATAAAGCTATCCAAACTGTCTACAATAGATACAGTATTTACTGGAGACAGTTTAGTTGGCTGTATCTGGCGTGGTCAGTGTTAATGGTTTTATCTTTCTGAAAACAGTAGATACTTGACACTTTGGAAGTTAGATGCTAGGAGAACAAAGGCAAGAACCTGTAATACGAATCTACCACTGTGCACTTTTCAACTTTCTTGATTAGTTCTCCGTTTATCTTTCTATAGTGATGGTACTGGTCGTAGTGGCTGCGTAGCCACCATAATGTCAGTGATTGAACGAGTCAAGACTGAACAAACAGTCGATGTTTTCCAGGCTGTGAAACTAGTTCGAGCAAAGAGACCAGGTGCAGTCAACACTCTGGTAAGTTAAAAAGTGTCATGAGCCACTGTTATAGCTTTTTTCAGGTGTAAATTGCTAGGGGCGTAACAGGGGAGTTCTTCTCCGGGTTGGGAATACAAGAGAAACCCAGGATATCTGCCTGGGATACGTTCATTTCCCCCCCCCCCCCCCCCGCCCTAGAAACTGCGCCTGAGCTTCCCATTGGAGGAATCACAGGAGAAGTCATCCCTTTTGGTCTGCAAGTTAAGTGTGTCTTCTGGTCTCTTTTCTGTCTGGTTTTTCATCATGTTTAATAGTTTTTGCTGCTTTTTCACATATTAAGCTTACTTTGCACAATGCTGAGGGCTTACAGATCAATAGCATATCCTTCGTGAGCTTAAGATATGTTTCTGTTTTTGTTTTTATCTTTCAGGAGCTGTACATGTTTTGTTACAAAACAGTTCTAGCTTACTTAGACTCTTTCAGCACCTACTCAAACTTTGCAGAATGCTAGAAAGCATTGCAAAGTAAAAAACAAATGTGATAGAAAGAAGTGATACACATCTCGGGTGTTTTTTGTAACTAATTATATTTACTTCTAAGCGGATGGCCTTTCCCCCCTAATAATTTTGCTAAAAAAGTTTTTATTATATATTTTTGTAAAAAAAGGAGTTTTTTGTCATAGGAAGTAGGCAAAATACGTCCGTGCAAGTGGATGTATTGTCAGCTGGAAGAGGTTCACCGCTTGATTGTTGATAAATTTACATCAGATTTTGCTATGGTAACTTGACAAACAAACATGTGTCCCTGTAAGGCTTAGGACTATGGCAATATCAGGAATTCTGTTATCCTACTTTTCAAATTATGCAATTAAAAGAAAGAGATACTGGGTGTATGTACAAAGAAGTTTTACATTTGTAGAGTTTTGTGTTATTTTTAAAGTTAATTGTAAAGGAAAGTTTCTGATAACCTACATATTTCATGATGTCTTTTTTCTTAAAAGTCTATATGAAGTTTCATAGCTATCGTTTTCTATCAACAGTGTTGGATTAAAAGTGGTTTGTAGTTCTATAGTTTGTTTTGGAGAGTTATGGTGCCTTTTTTTTGCCTTTTCTCTTTTCACCTGAATTTAATTCACATCGTTTTCAATTAGAACATCATAATTTCTTTAACAGTATTTTTTCTCAGAAATAAGATAGAATTGTGTAGAGTTAGATTTTTGATAATTAAATGATTAACTGATTTATTTTTTGAACGATTAATTTGGAATTGAAACGTGCAAAGCACATTGAAATATATATTTACTAATGTAAAAGATAGAGTTCACGTATGAGGTTAGTACGTTAGTTATAGATTTATATTCATATAATAATTGTTTGATTGATTCATTGACTGAAATTGGTAATTGTTAAAAAACATGGTTGTATCTCAATATGGTTCCCCATCTCATTATTAACATTTGCTCTGTATATTTTATGAATTTCTGAGTGATCGGCTTGCAGGTTCTTATTAAATATTCTTCTAAAAAGTTTTAAAAAGTATCTTTTTCACTTTAACTGCGTCCGACTGTTAGTTCTTGAAAATTTCGTGAAAGAAAACCTTCATTACTGAAACTATCTGACGTTAAATCAAAAGGAAATAATGTGGCAGAGAAGGGGCCCCGAGTCTTAGCTGTCAGTTCCCCCATAGTTATTTATAGATAGTCTTTCGAATGGAAGTCAGTTTTCCGATACGTCCGCATAGATACGATACGATACGTCCGATACGTCCGCAAAACAAAACAAAAAAAAAAAAACACGAAGGACTCTCGAGGTTTTGCTGTGCTACAAACCTAGTTGCTCTCTTTCCCGGCTCTTGAAATAAAACAATCATACTCGATTCTCGATAGAGCGAAATCTCTTTGCTTTGTAGTAAAACCGTTATTGACGAAGCTTGTTCAGTCATGGTGGTTGGATACCAGCCTCGTTCTTTTTTACCGTTTTTATGGACTTCGACTTCGTCTCGGTCCATAAAAATGCCCCCCCCCCCCCCCAAAAAAAAAAAAAAAAAAAAAGTTCTCGGCCAATTTCCAATATCCAGCCAGCAATAACGCACATATCGATGCATTGTAGCAAAAGAGTTCGCTTTTAATGAACTTAAAATGTTCGTGTAGTCAAAACAAGTGCGCGAAAACTAGTCCTTACATTATCACGTCACAGCAAACTCCCATGGGCGACTAGCAGACATTGAACTGAACAATCAGAGCGCGCGCTTAACGTCGGAAATTCGAATAAAAAAAACACGATTTAACTATTACTGCCACACCTGCCACGCATCAAAGGGTGAAATTCAAACTCCCGAACAAACGAACACGCAAGTTCTGTAACAACTATAAATACTGTAAGGAACTAAATGTATCACATACATAAAAATAATTACACATTCGCCACAAGACCAAGCTCGTCTTTGTAGAATTTGTAGCAATATCGTCTGTACACATAAATCTCTAGTCCATGTTCATTTTTACGAGTGAATACGTAGCATTTATGAGTATAGGAGGTGTGCGGGGGAAAAAAAGCGCTTAGTTGATTCCTGTGAACGTTTTTCTTTGTTAAGTCGCTGACCAGTGGGAAAATAAAAAAAATTTTAAAAAAACTGACTATCGCGGGCTCAAATCGTGCGAGTGCCGAAGTCGTGCCTAAGTCGTGTTTGAACTGGAAGTGAATGGACTTCCTCGAGAAATGGCTTTTTTCTTTGGCCGTAGCTTTTATTCTTGGTTCTTCTTGGATGTATCGACGTTCGACAGTTTTGTATTCATAATGTATTCTGTTGGCGTAAATGAACCACCCGGCCCGCCGAATATAGCAAGGTGCATTCCACTCAAAGGTCACGGCGAAGGTTTGCTAAATGTACGCCAAGATTTTTTAAGGATTATATGGAAAAAGGCAAAGATCCACACCTAAGATCTTCGGCGTAAGTGGTTCAGAATGTAGCCTGGCGAATATACTGGCGTCGTTTGTTTTGAAGTAAGAGTCTTTCATGGTTCGTTCTTCGTAACCTACAGAACATAACAGGTAAGTCTTCATAATGTATCAATTTAATCTCGTTTTCGTTTTAACAAGCGGCGCCAGCGACTGGCAGGCGTGCAAGGATTCACACTGAAATAAGAGACCAACCTTCCTTTTTTCCATAAAATTGTAATTTACAATCCTTGAACTTGAAAACAATCCGAAGATTCATTAAAAATATCACTTACTCAGAAGCGCTCGGAGTTTACAGGTGTTCAAAAGCGTTTTCTGTTATGGCGTGAGTTGGGGACAAAATCGATCATTACATTTCGTATCGTGTTTTTTCCTGTGTGAAGCAACAAAAGGTGCTGGGGACTGACGAAATTACAAGTTAACACGAAAATAAAATAACATCTAAAAAAATAATTTTGGCTACCGATTTTCAGTGAATTTTTAAAGTACAATTTTATTTTAAGTTTCAAGGCAATTTGAAGATTCAAAATAAATATTACGTACTAAAATGCGAAAGTTATACACCTCAAAATTGATAAATAGGCCTAAAATGAAATTCTATCTTGGTCTTGATCATACGTTGCCTAGCACGTGACAAAAGTCTACCCAGGCGGAAGTCCAAAATGACGGTGGTAGTCTGGGCTTAGTTATATCACTCAAAAGTCGTTCCCGTTTGTCTAATTTGATAAAGAGGGAAACATTGATGTTTTCATTAAGACAGTATTTCCTTGATTTTCCATTATTTTCAATGATAGACAGTAAATTTCACTTTCCACCCACATTTACTTCCTACCTTTTCTTTTGAACCAGAATTAAAAATTATTGTTTAAAACATATGACATCATCCACCCTTGTCAAATGTAATAGCATGATCATTTCAATTGTAATGCCTTCTCATCCCAACGTTACTTTGTTTCTTTGCTACATTAGCAAACACTGAACTACTGCTCGTATTCTAAATATGACAATCAACCACAAAATTCCCTAAACCAGATAACATTAAATATAATCCAAAAATCATGTAAGTCATCTGTCAATTCACGAGTTTGCTCACAGAGCACTTTGATTTCTATTTCTCATTAATGGGTCATATTTCCGCACCATTAATTTACACGTATTCTTTTCGTTTTTCCAGGTATCATCTCTACACTATTATTTTCACACTTTATGTAAATTATGCCGCCCTTTGTATATCATTTTTCACGCTTATTTTGCGTCGATATAAACCCTTTTCCTACAAGTGTTTTGTGTCTTGTGTATTCCTTCAGCATTTCGTGTTTTGGTCTAGTGGAATCTTTGCATTTATCCTTCCCGTCTTATATGTTAGTACTTTTTTGTAAAAGTCACTTTTCTGTTCCTTAGGAATTTACTTCTTCTTCACATTCTTATTAAAGAGTAGTTAAATTGAACACAGAGTGAATGTGTGTTATTCAAATGAATCCTTGCCCCTTCACTTGAATAGTGAGAAAACAAAGACATCTTGCGTGACCGCATACCGTGACACACTCAATCGAAACATGGCGCAGTTTAATCTCGAGCTTTGTTTCCTTGTAGCTGTTCTCGTTGTATTTCTTTCTCTTGCTTCAGGTGAGCACCATATCATATCAAATCTACTCAAATGGTTTATTTTCATTTGAATTTTTAGTTTTGACAGTTGAAGCTTAAGACTTCCGCGTACCATCGCAACTTAATCACTAATATGGCCAGCATCAATATCAAAGAGATAAGAGTATTGTTTTAGATAGATGCTAAGCTCTCTTTAAAAATGATCCTTTCCAAAGCATGTTTGGGAATGTGACCAAACAATTGAATAAATTTGGGTTGACTTGCTTCATTTACTAAAAGCTAATACACGTTCAGGCAACTTGTGAACATTCAGTTCAAACAGTCCCTGGGGGTAAAGAGACGCCACGACTCTTTCTGCCTAAAAATTCCTTCTCGTCCATGACAAATTAGGCTTTTGAAGCTAATGGAACAACCTAGTAGATAATCATGCTGAGGGTAAGTTTTATTGTAATACAAATAAAAGTCATTCAACTGAGATTTTGTCTTCAAACATAATGATTTAATGCCACCATCATTAACTAAACTTCTACGCATGCTTTAGGCATTGACTGATTCCAGTCTGCCTCAGTAAGGTGTCTTTTCCAATCTTGCATACAAAAGTCAATACTTTATGCTTACATTCAAGCTTTAGGAGAGGAAACAAAAAAATTTCAGTTTCGTTTAGTTTATGGCTTTAAATCGCAATGAATCAATCGTTATTTATTTGCATTTCTCAAGCAAGCAAGGGGCGCGATTTACATGCATGCATGCCATGCAGGAGAGCAAGGCTGTTTGCTTTTGCCCCTGCGAGTCATGCTTATGGCCGCCTTTTGCCCAGTTTTCCTTGTAGTTAATGACATGCGATTGTGGTGATAAAATATAGAGCTTTGGACAGAAATGTTTTCATTGTAGATAACATCTGAAAATTCAAACTGATGGACAAACCTACACACATTTGTGTGACAACTATAAAAATACTACAAGGAACTAAATGTATCATTTATAATTAAGCACAAACTGATCGAAAGCTCCAGATTTACATGTATTAGTGATAATGCTACAAATTATGAAAATACAAGCTTGAGTTGTGAGGAAACAGACATGTTCTGTGGGATGAGCTTTCTGTTACATAAGGCTGGTCAAGCAAAACAATTGTGACCACATACTGTGACACACTCAATCAAAACATGGCGAGCTTAATCCTGAGCTTCATTTCCGTGTAATATTTCTCATTGTATTTCTTCCCCTGGCTTCAGTTGAGCAGCTGCATCATACCAAATCTACTTGAAAGGTTTATTTTAATTTTGAATTCTACATTCAGCGGATATTGTGGGATATATCTTTCAGTTTTGAGAACTGAAGTCTAAGACTTCTGCATATCATCGCAACTCAATCACCAATGCAGACAGCATCAATACAGAGAAGATAAGAAAGCTCTCCCGGGTTTTGCTTTTTTTTTGCATGAAAATGAATGGGAATGTTGACCCCTTCATGCTTTTCTGACCAGCTCAGTTAGGAAGGAAAGAGTTATTCACAAAAGGCAATTTAAATTTTACATTATTCAGCAAATAAAGAGAGAGTCTGAAACCATCATGTTTATTTTGTAAACTTTTTATCAATTTTTTATCAAGACTCTTGGAAATTGTGCTCCCTATATTATGTGCTCATTGATGTTATAGGTATAAAGTTTAATGGAACGATTTCAGTTTAACTCAGCAATATTCTAAGACAGAGATAGTTTCAAAGATAAGCTAATGTTTTGCCATTGTTTCTTTCATCAAGGAACTGTGTGCATAATAAATCATGGATTATATCATAGATTATGTGAATTCCAGCATAAATCAGTCAACTCAGCCATTGCATTTCAATCATGTACATTCCTGCTGTGCACCTCAGAAATTCTACATTTACCTAAAAAGCCAACTTCTCTTTCCTCCAAGGAAGAGTTAAAAATCCTGTTTCCCTATGTCAAGTTATTTAGTGAATAAATCTCTTTAGGCAGTTGGTATGTCTGTAGCTGAGATATTGTCCAAAAAATGAAAATGTGGCAAAGGGGTAAAGCTGGGAAGGCAAATGAAAAATTGTGAGTAGAAATCCTCAGCCAAGGACATTAGTAGCTGACATACCAACAAGCCAGATGGAGGTTTATCATTAGTAGTCCCTCCATTAATTATTGTATTGTACATTGGGCAGCATTTGAGATCACTTTTTAACGTCACTCTCACCAGACTCTATAAAACAAGTTTGTTTTTCTTCCTTGTTTGCGGCTCAGTAAATATGCATCATTAGCCACTGTCACTTTGGTGAATAGTTGTTAACCATCTGTGACATGGACCTTTTATTAGAGGTACCCAATAGAGAAAATCAAGGCTTCCACCTCCTTAACCATTCAACCTATTATACATGTTACAATAATTATTATGAATATGTTAAAGTGCGAATGTAAATTCTTTTTCTATAGGGGCTTGTGTTGATTTTGACCTTGGAATGGGAAGTGGAACAATTCCAGATAATAATATAAAAGCTTCTTCGGTAGAAAGTGCCAGCACACCAGCAAAAAATGGTCGACTAAACTACTCATCAGGATCGTCATGGTGTGCAGGAACAAGTGACACCAACCCATATCTACAGATTGATCTACAGACACTTCATATCGTCTGTGCTGTTTCCACTCAAGGGAATTCTCAAGTAGATCAGTGGGTGAAGAATTACACACTACAACTTTCCATCGATGGAACAACTTGGACAGACTACAAGGAAGGTGGACAAGTTAAGGTACCTGTATGAGACATACATATTGTGTATACTTCAAGACATCATTGTTCAGAGAACTATTTTCTTGCACTCACTTGTAACTGTGAGTATTTCTAAATATACAATAATGTTGAAGACTTAATCAGAGAATCGACCTTTTTACTTCAAGAAAACATTTTTTGAGGAGATATAAGGATTTGTCTCCTTTTTCTTTTAAAGGTTCTAGATGGAAATCACGACCGAAACTCACAGGTCAAACATGCTGTTTATGGAGTCTTAACAAAATATCTCAGATTTTTGCCTCAAACTCACCAGGGTGGGGTGTGTATGAGAACAGAATTGTTTGGAGTAACACAAAAGCCAAGTGAGTTTGAAACCTAGTAATTGTTCACTTTATATGTAATTTTGCACTGGGTTATATTCAGTATCTAAAAAGTACCTAGTACATCAACCTTATAGATTGTCCCCTTGTCTATAAAGGACGATTCCAGCCTAATTAATCCTTAACCTATTAGCTGGGCCATTTTTGTAATACTTGTTATTCTGACTAATGAGTTTTAAAGATACGAATTACTTTGAATTCTCTCATCCATTAAAAAAGTAAGCAACAACAACATAATACCATTTAGTTTTGAAAAATATTGAAATACAAATTACTCAAACAAAGACTTGACCCTTTAACTCCCAGTAGTGATTAACATATAACATATAGCAGATAGGTGATGAGAATACTCAAACTTATCGGGTACAAGATATTATCTTGATTGACCAACAAATTCTCATAACCAATTTACAAGGAAATGTGTGGGAGCTAGAGGGGAGGATAAGCAATCAGATCTTGGGAGTTAAAGGGTTAAGATGCTAGAAGTTAATGATGAAAAGATTGTCCATTAAATGAATTTGAAAATGATTTTTCACGTTTAATTATGGATCATTATTTTGCAGTGTGTAATACCCAGGCCATTGGTGTAGCCAGGACTGGTACCATTCCAGACAGCAGCTTCTTTGCCTCGTCAAACTATAATTCAGTTTATACAGCAAAATATGGCCGCTTAAATGGGGTAAAGTCATGGGCACCTCGTGGCAACAATAATGCTAATGATTACCTTCAAATTGACCTGCTGTTTGAGTATGTCATCTGTGCTGTAGCTACACAGGGAAATCCAAGGGCCAATGAGTGGACAACAAAATACAAGTTAACATTATCCCTTGATGATGCAAATTTTATCACCTATCGGGAAAACAGTACTGAAAAGGTGGGTTTAGATGCAGCTATAAACACAGAGGGTGTAGGTCTTTCTTAGGCCATGAAGTGCTTTTGGCAGATCAATTCAATAAGATAAATACAGTTTTCAGGTTATTCAATGCAAACCAGACTGAACCACTCCTTGAACTTTTTAGCCGGACTATGAACTTTTTTGCGCCTCAAAGATGCAAAAATATCATTGTATATTATTGTTTTGATTGTACAGGGTTGTTTTGACCGAACACACAATATAACTAGCAATGTTTGAAATAAATTATTTTTGCACTTGATGCACACGCTTTGCTTCTGCATAATTATGATTAGCTATGTCGTATTTTTTCGTATATATTACTAATACATAATTAAATTATTTTTCTCGTGCAATTTGAAAAATTGCACTCGCCCTATTTGCACAATTTTGTAAGTCTTTGAAAAAATTTACTCATGCTTGTTTCTTCCAAATTGCACAGGAAATCATGTGATTACCATTACTAATAACAAATTTTCAAACAACAATTGTTTTCAATCCTGCGTCTATATGTAGGGAATAACTAATACTTTATTACAGAAGGTAATGCTGCAGTAGATTACTTAAAGCAATTTTGATTCAATAATTAACATTTAAATGTCACATTTTGTGCCACAAACTACAGGTCTTTCCTGGAAACAAAGATAGAAATAGCATCATAACAAACAGTCTAGAGGAATTTGCAAGTGCAAAGTTTATCCGCTTTCAACCTACAGCATATAGTGGATATAAAGGTCTGAGAGTGGAAGTTTATGGGATACTTTTAAGTAAAGGTATTTCTTTGCTCTCTTGTTTGCCTCCTGCATGCTGTGATGACAATAAAGATGCAATAACCACTTATCCACAGTAAGGAAAATTTTGAAATATTACAGAGCTATATTAGAGTTAAATATCATCCAGTATTTACTGACCATATAACAGCTGAAAGGTTCTGAGGGTGGAAGTTTATGGAATAGTTCTTACTAAAAGTACTTTCTTGCTCATATATTTGTCTCCCTCTGAGACAAAAATGACATCACAATAACTCATTATTTGAACAAGACAAGGGCAGGTACATGTAAGTTAATAGAGCTAACTAGTTAAATACTCTCCAATGATCACTAAGCCTTGATAGCATGAGAATTTTAGAGCTGACCAAAATTTGACCACCACATCCTTTTTTTTTTGTTCAGTTTGATATGAAATGTTACATTCCCTCTTCTGGAATGCTACTATTTATTATTCATTTTTTGTTACACTGAACAAAGTTGAGCTTTGATCATGATTTATACCAGGTGTGGTATAATGTGTTGGTATAATTGTGGATTCTAGAAGGCAAAGGGTTATCGTGGTAACAAAATGCTAATCTAATATTTTATAGAGGATCTTTGCACCTGAATAATGAACATCTGTTGTATACATACAGTCCCTACACTGATGATCCCTGAGTCACTGCTCGGACAAATTTCTAAATGTTATCTAAGTTCACTATGGTGATTGAGTATTTTTCCTTTCTTAACTTCACATTAAAAATCAGTTAAGGAGTAAAGCATGCATCTGGCAATATTTATTTTAGTTCCATCACAACCTCCTACTGCCTTCAAGCTGACTGCAAGCTCCTCTACCAGCATCACAGCTTCCTGGCAGTTACCACCAGTCTTTGCCAGACATGGAAGAACCATTACAGGATTTAAACTGTTCTACAAAAAGAAAGGTTCTGGTGCATCAGCAACAAATTTGACTATAAGCAGTGGATCAATATTAAATAGAACTGTCACTGGGCTTGATAAGTTCACACAATATGAATTTCAAGTGTTGGCTTCTACCTCTGATGGTGATGGACCAAAGAGCCCTGTTGAGGTGGAACGAACAAAGGAAGCCGGTATGTGATAGGTGAAAGTGAAAGATAAAAGATTATCACAATTTTTGATGAAATAAATTTTGTTAGACCTGCAAGGAGAGAAAAGATCCTCCCATGTGGACTACATTTGTAAACAATTTCAGAAAAGAAACCAGAAAAAATTCAGGCTTTGATGGGATTTGAACCCGTACCTTTCAGATGCCAGATGGGCACTACTACCATCTGAGCTATCAAGCGACACAAATAGATAGAGGTTTCTTTGTTTGGTAGCAACATCTAACAGGACCAGTTATTGGCATTAAGTTCTACATTTTTCCAATTGCAGCTCCATCAAAAGCCCCAAGCAGCTTCAGAGTGACTGCCATTACTTCTACAATTATTACAGCATCCTGGCAGTTACCACCAGCAGACTCCAGAAATGGAATAATTATAGGATTCAAATTGTTTTACAAAAAGAGAGGCTCTGCTGGAGCAGCAACCACCGTGACCATTAACAATGGAGCAGCATTAAGTAAAGATGTCACTGGGCTTGATGTTTACACAGAATATGAATTTGAAGTGTTGGCCTCTACTTCAGCTGGTGATGGACCAAGGAGTTCTCCTGTAGTGTTTGTTAGAACCACGAAAGATGGTAAGAATTTTAAAACAATGTTCAAGCCTTTTTTAACTGAGTCTGCATGGTTTAGCAACAGCAAAAAAACTTATGAGCTGATTCTTAGATGAGAAAGCATATTCTAACAGAACTTTAATATGTTATTGTTTGATTTGAACTTTTCCAGTTTACATAAGTACATTTGCATCAACCAAGGTAGCTATTTTGTGGTTTGTAATATGCGTGGTGCTGTAGTACACGTGTTGGGCAAACAGATTCAAAAGCTGAAATGTTTTTAGACCTTGAGAAGTTAGAACACTTTGCTTTTATATAAATGTTATCCCTTTTTTAACATCTTACGCACTTGAAGGAAAATGAAAACCGACCAAAAGTGATATTTTAAAAGCTGTGTATTTGGTGTGTGATGAAATCGAAAGTACATTTTCTCTGTATGGCCAATTCAGAATACCTAATAAGGGCTGAGTGAAATGGCTGCTTTGCTTAAAATAATGGAAGACAAGTGTAGGGGATATCTAGGGACTACCACTGTGTCCAAGCAGGCCTCAGATGAAATATTGCTCTCATAGCGGTCAAATCCCCAGAAAACAGCCATTCTAGGCCAGGGTCTTTCTTAGCTGACCATAAGACTACATGTAGGACACGTAGGCCTGGGGCAAAGTATGGCCCCGAACTCTCCATGGTACCAGGGCACCCTTGTTTGAAGACCACAATTTAGTGATATGATATTAGTAATGCTGATAACCTCTTGCAGACAAGTACATTATTGTACTTGAAAACTGTTTGGTAACATTTAGAGATGATCGCGACAACACTACAAAGGCATGGATACTTAATGAAGGTTCTCCATAATACGTACCTTAAGGCAAACTGTACAAAAGGTCTGAGGAACAAAAGGGGATAAATACAAAAAAATTGAATGGTTGAAAACAACTGAATAAGTAGGGCTGAAAAAAACCTGAAACCAAGCATTACAGAGGACCCTAGGAATGCTAACAAAGGTTTGCTACTAAACTCTTGGGATCTCAGAAATACATATATTGTGCCATTGTGACTTTTTGACCCACACACTTTTTAAAATTTCGTTTACCTTAAGTTTAAGAGGGTTGCAGAGACAAAATTATGAAATGCTCATGTTGAGAGCTCTACCCTCTTAAACCTGTCTAGTGTTCATTACAGATCATTTGTCCCTGTCAGTTGTAATGCTTTAAATCTTTTTTCAATGTTTAGGTTGTGTTGAGTTTAGCCTGGGGATGGAAGATGGAAGAATTCCAGACAGTGGAATAAATGCTTCGTCTTCTAGCACACCAGCCAAGAACGGTCGACTGAACTACACATCAGGATCATCATGGTGTGCAGGAGCGAGTGACACTAACCCATATCTACAAATTGATCTACAGAAACTTCATATCATCTGTGCTCTGTCTACTCAAGGAAATTCTAGAGCAGATCAGTGGGTGAAGACCTACACACTACAATTATCCACCAATGGGATAGCTTGGACAGACTATAAGGAATTAGGTGGACAAGTCAAGGTAAGCAGAGCATAATACTCAGAGCATTATTTCCAAAACAACTAAGATTTAACATGCATTGATTTTTACATCTATATAAAATCCTTACAAGCATGCAGGAGGCAGTGACCAGTTCTTGCCCCTAAAAATTATTGAATATAAATGTGTGATACAGGTTGTGATACCAACAGAAATACTGATATTGATGAAAAAAACATAGCTTTCACGCCCTAATTCTGAAGAGTCTGACCATTTTTGTTAAGAGCTGTCCATGGTTTCAAAATTTCAATATTTATTTAATTAATTTTATTGTAAAGAAAGATGGTAACATTTTAGCTATGTGAAGAAAGTGAGAAAGATATTTTTTGTCTTCTCACAAGCGTAGGACAAAGCTAACAAATCTGCGTCCTCATGAAGAATCGAACATTAGACCTTTAGATTCGGCGCTCAAATTCTCAAATCAATTAAGTAGCGGTTGACTATGTTGGTTAAAGATGAAATCGTACATTTCCGTCATTACCACCTATGATGCTCAAATTATCAGTATGTCCATCATTGGATTTCTTCTTCTTTAAAAAGGAATGTCGGAGAAGAAAATGAATTCACTGATATTATTTAAATGAGTAATTGCACTTAAATTGAAAATGCGTAGTATCCTCTGTGGGCTAAGCAAATACAGTGTCTTCAGCTAAGCCTTCAGCAAATGATTTTTCAGAGCTGTGAGATTGCTGCCGAGGAGCACTAAGAATTTTTTTTTACACTGCTGTGTAAGACTTTTTTTCATATATGGCAAACCAAATGCCATTATTTTGAATGAAAAAGAGTATTGCTAGCCCTCAATCATCTACTTGTTGAAAATGGGAAGAATAGAAAAGAATTTTCATTTTCACCCCTATCAAACAATTTTCAAGGTTTGACTCTTGGCCCTAAAGAGTACTAGCATCTTGTTTCTGGTTACAGTATCACCCCTGAATTAAACACTAAGGTCACACAAATAACGGAACTGATCACAAGCTCTTTGTCATGTCGTACCTTAGGAAATGTAAAGAGAATTGTTTGGGGAATGTGTCTACTGATGTTAGGGTGTAAAGGGTTAAGAAGGAAATGATGATAGAAACTCATTTGTTATAAGCTGTGTGAATATCATTATCCCTGCTTTTTTCTCAGTTTGCAAGAAATACAAACTGAGAAAATGGGGGATTATGAGGTGTGACTATTTGTTTTGTTTCTTTTAAGATTCTGATAGGAAATGATGACAAAAATTCAGAAGTAAAGCATGTTTTGTATGGAGTGTTGACTAGATATCTACGAATCCGACCACAAACTCACCAGGGTGGGGTGTGTATGAGAATAGAAGTGTTTGGGGTGAAACAAAAGCCAAGTGAGTTTGAAATTTAATGTTTCATGATTGCTATGATCTGCTACTTTAATGGACGTTCTTAGATACTCTCTTAATCTTTAAAGAAGGGTTTTAAACCTGATACATTCGTAGATATGTTCTTTTAATGCTAAAAAATAAGCTTTCCCGATTCAGTTAGTGGCTAAAATGATACAAACAGCATTGTATATAAATTATAGTCTAATGATACAGTTTATACAGTCATCAAAAACATCAAACCTCTCATGATAACTTTTAAGTTGCATGCTTAACGATTTATTGTCTCTTTTTCGCCAAAGAAAGGGAATAGCTGATAGAAAATGCTAAAATTGAATTCATTTTTGGTGCCCAAATTCTGTTTTAAACTTTTTGAAAAGTCTCTATTCGATTGATATGTACATTAGATCAGTTGTAATTTTTGTAATGTGAAACTCAAATTATTGGGATTAATACCAACTACGTTGAGGCAATATTTGGTATTCAAATGCTGTAGGATTCAGTTTATTTATCATTTCAATTAATAAGAAACCGTATAATCGTTTGTATCACGATGTAGTCACTTGAGATGTAGATTGTGACATTCCGACTGCTTACTGCTAGTCTTCATTAGGCGATGGAGTCGACTGCTCTTGCTTTACCATTTGTATCATGGTGTTCTAGTGTGATTAGGGGATCTTTATCTCTATTGTTCTGATAAGCACAGGTTTCCCAAACTCCTCCCCAAGTAGAAGGCCTGTGAGGCAGTTCAAGTCCACATCGGTTTTACCCTATGTAAAAGGTGTATCAGAGCCTCTTGGCCGTTACCCACAACAACAAGGCACCCGCGCAGTCTTCATGTCCAACACAACACTTAGATCGCATTTACTGTGTATTTCCTGACAGATCGCAGCATTCATTTGGTTATTTTGCAAACAGTCAAGGCTTCATTTTCTCGTATTTTACCATCACTCTTTTTCTGTATTTCTGTTTTAATATCTTACAGATTGTTTAGAAGTGTCTACAATGAATTATATTGAAAAACATACATGAAATATGCATAGATAGAAAGGTAATCTTTTAATTGTTACCTTGTAGCATGTGATTCACAGCCAATTGGTTTGGCCAGTGGTGGTAGAATTCCAGATGACAGCTTCTCAGCCACTTCAATATATAGTTCCACATATAAGGCTAAATATGGTCGTCTTAATGGAACAAGGGCATGGGCACCTGAGACTAATGGTCGTGATGACTACCTACAAATTGACCTTCTCTATGAGTATGTTATCTGTGCTGTAGCTACTCAAGGAAATCCACCAACTCAATCGCCAGCTCAAGAATGGACCACAGAGTACAAACTAAGATTTTCTTTGAATGGTACCACTTTTTTCCCTTATAACGAAAATAAGGCTGATAAGGTTGGTATGACATGCTCTCGTATGCAAGTATTCATAACAGCCAAAATTAATGCTTGTGGTACAAAACTAGAGCTACTCACAGCAATAACAAATTTGCTTATACATGTCGTAGAATATTAACAATATTTACCAATGCTCGCATTACCCACAATATACTTCTGTTGCTTGCAAACCATATCGGCATTACTTTCAAGAATTAATAGTGAAGTTTTCTAATCAATTACATGTACATGTAAGGATTAAAATGGAGTACACACAACCAAAAGCATGTAGTCTATTAGTTAAATATATGTTTTCATAGCAGTATGATTGTACAAAGATGTAGCAAACACTGACCAATTCTAACTGTTCAATCACACGTACTGAAAAAAATTACCACACAATTTAAAGATGAAGAATGAAATGGTTGTGATCTCTCTGACATTCATTATCTGACCTGTGGCATTCCTCAAGGCACAATCCCTGGTCATCTTCAAATGACTTGCTGAAGTAGCTCAAGCTCTTTAGTTTTTAACCTAGGATGTATACAGACAATGGGGACTTAACCTACAGATAACAGATTTCAGTTGTACACATTACAGATTCTCATGTTGTGTTCTTTTTCCAAGTTACAGATTTTCATTTTGCAAATTGCAGATTTTCACTTTATCTCATTTGCCAAATTACAGCGAACCATTAAATACATCAATATCACTTTTTGTATAACAGGCCTTTCCAGGAAATTCAGGAAAAACTGACACAGTGAAAAACAGTCTAAAGGAATTTGCAAGTGCAAAGTTTATCCGCTTTCTGCCAACAAAGTATAATAGGTTCAAAATTTTGAGAGTGGAGGCTTATGGAATACTTTTGTCTAAAGGTATTTATTTGTTCTCATTTTTGGTCCTCAGATACAAAATGAAGTCACAATAAGTAATTATTAGGACAATTAAGGCAGAACTGGGCAATTTGCAATTACGAGGGCGATGTTATTGACGAATATCAAAAGTAAATGTTGGAGATGGCTGTGAAATGCCTATCAACAAAGTTGTGAAGCCTAACTCATAACGAACATCATGGAGAAAATATTGTAAATGCGTCAACAAAGTCACCACCTCAGATGATCCTTCGCACAACTCCTAATCAATATAGACTACCCATTAGGTTTACCGTGGCCGTTAATGACATGTTCTTTTTAAACTTCACATTAATTATCATATATGAATTCAAGCATACATCTCTTGTTGTTGATACAGTTCCGTCACAACCTCCCACTGCCTTCCAGTTGACTGCAAGCTCTTCTACCAGCATCACAGCTTCCTGGCAGTTACCACCAGTCTTTGCCAGACATGGAAACATTGCAGGGTTTAAATTGTTTTACAAAAAGAAAAGTTCTAGTGGCTCAGCAACAACCTTGCCAATCAGCGATGGAGCAATATTAAGTAAAACTGTCAGAGTGCTTGATAAGTACACAGAATATGAATTTCAGGTTTTGGCCTTCACTTCTGATGGTGATGGACCAAAAAGTTTAGCGAAAGTGAAAAGAACACTGGAAGATGGTATGTAACAGTTCAGGGATAATGAAAAGAACTGTGAAAGATAGTTCTTGAATTTGCATCTTCATTGCAGGTTTATTGGATACCAATCTCATGATGAGAGGGCTAAACAATTGAATAGTTTGGAATCAGTTGGTTACTTTGATTCATCAAAACACGATAGCATTTATATTCATGTGGCAAGTTAAGATGTGATAGAAGTTTTCAAAAAAATTTACAGCTAATAAAACTAATTAAAAACACTACTGCCTAATTGCAGCTCCTTCACAACCTCCATCTAACTTCAATGTCACTCCAACCTCCTCTACTGGTGCAAGAGCATCATGGCAACTACCACCAGCAAACTCCAGGAATGGAATAATTAAAGGATTCAAATTATTTTACAAAAGGAAAGACTCGTCAGACTCAGGCACCATTCTTCTTATCAACAGTGAATCAATTTTAAACAAAAATGTCAATGAGCTTTATAAGTACACAGAGTATGAATTTCAAGTGTTGGCTTTTACTTCTGCTGGTGATGGTGTAAACAGCTCTGTTGTTGTTAAGAGAACAAAAGAAGATGGTTAGAGAAACTTTTTGGTTTATCTTCTTAAAACGTCTTGACTTTTTAATTAAAGGTCAGATACACTTGCACTTCTCATACAGTTTTCTGATTTGGTGTGAAAAGTGAGAATATATAATTATGTAATATGTGATTTTAATAACTATGATTTAACACACCGTCATATCAGTGAGTCATGAGTGGTAAGGTAATTATTTGAAGATAACTAACATAATGTAAGCATTCTGATTGGCCATCAAATCATGACTATTTACTCAAGAAATTATAAGCATGCAATTGAATATTAGCAATTATGTTGGCTGTTTTTATTGGTTGCCTTCCTTCTGGATTTAGACCTAGATGGTGTACCCTTAGCTCCGTTGCAAATTTAGAATAATTTCTGGATTTGAGTCTGCCTTTTTTCTTTCATTTGTTCCTGAGTGGCATTAATATTAAACAAACAAACAAAAACAGAAAAACAAATGAACAGAAACAAATACAGCTACAACACTGATATTACAGCTTAACACTAGAAGGTTCCAGACATGGAATCATCAAAGGATATAAACTGTTCTATAAAAAGAAAGGCTCAGACTCAGTAACCTTCTTGACACTGAACAATATAAAAACATCAGAAACAGTTACCGAGCTTGATAAATACACTAAATATGAATTTCAAGTGTTGGCCTTCACTTCCGCTGGTGATGGACCGAACAGTTCCACTGTTTTCAAGACAACGATGGAAGATGGTGCCAATCAGAAGTGCTTTAACCAACATTTGAACATAAAAGTGATGTTACTTATTTAGGGTGATTTCTTTTATGTAAGGTTATCAATTGTATCCTTCATAATATATCTCACACTTAAACACGTGTGAAGATGATACCCAAACTATTTCTTGAATGATATATATTTTTTTGAATCCCAAGTAATCTTTTTTGAAACAGCATGCAGTTATTGTTGATTTGTTCACTCTTAATTAGTGTTAACAATTTTCCTTTATTCTGCCAGCACCTGATGCACCTACCTCCTTGTCATATACTGATCTGTCACCAAGCAAGTCACATGGTCCAAGAATAACCCTGACCTGGAGAGAGCCTGCAGAAAGAAATGGAGTTATCAAAAGTTATACTTTGATTTACAGTCACGATGGAGTTGCACCAAGAGAGATTTCTGGAATAGGCAAAGCTGCCCTTAGTCACACTGTTGATGTATTAGGTGGAGTGACTTATCAGTTTAATGTCAGAGCTGTGACTATTAAACCTGGAAAAAATGCCACGAAAACAGTAACTACTAAGGAATATGGTAAACTTTACCTTCATATATTTGAAAGGACTTCTTTTTAATTTTACCATACTAAAATAAATTTTTATACATTGTGTAAATTCCAAAAAACAGACAGTAGTTGGTCGCCCAAAATAACTTAAGCGCTAAACTACTTGGGTGATTCCTATTTATTAGTTGGGAAAGCACAAAAGTAGGGAAAAAAAAGGGCAATTACCTAAATTATTTTTGTACATATCTTCATTGATATTAACACCTATAGTACAAATTATCTAAAGATGATTTACCTACACTACTTTACATGTATCAAATAATAAAAAAAGTCAGGAAAAAACTTAAGTTTTGTTGAAAACGAGCAAATAAGTACAAGTGACTTCCATTTGCTGTGAATCAATTAACAAAATGTCCTGTTCTTTGTAGCTGAAGACTTAAGCGATCCTAATTGTTCAACTAATTACTAATAATAAGAAAATATCTTAGATTGTAGACTTGCAGGTGCATTTTAGGTGACAAAGGTTCAACTGCCTCTTTACTTTATCGAAAATTCTTGGTATTTTTCTCCAAATTGTGGTAAAAATATATCCCCTTTATGAATAGAATACTCAAACATTTTTTATAAAACTAATAATATTGTCTTCTGATAGCGTGAGGTTTTTACTCTCTTCCTCAGCACCCGGAGCTGGCCCAGAACGTCCTTCATCCGCTCAAGTGAACAAGACGACTTTTAACATATCATGGGAACCTCTATTAAGAGAAAAGAGTTATGGAAAAGTTATTTTGTATGAAGTCAAGGCCATCTTCTCGAAGAAAGGAAATTTGCGCAAAAGATCTGTAATTTATAGCCCCTCTGTCAACACCTCAGTAACATTTGTTGTCCTGTCTGATTTAGAGCTTTGTTCTAGATATAATGTGTCTGTTCGAGCTTACACAGCAGAAGGGCCTGGACCTTATGGCCAACCTTTGGAACTGGAAACATCAAGTGAGTTTGATGAGATTATTATGAAAACTATATTGGTTTGTGACATGATTGGTGAAAAAAAAAATACTAAAAAAAAATTTTGTTTTATTTTATGATTATTGACAATTTAAAAAAAAGCACAACTTGTAACATTCATTATATGATAAGATTCTTCCCCAAGTTATTCTGACTCGATAACTTTTTCAATATACAAGGCCTTTCTTTACCTTTTTTTGTTCTCTAACATAACACTATAGGACCTGAAGCACCAGGGGAATTTAAAATAACAGACTTTGGAACAAAACAGATTACCCTGGCGTGGAAACAATATGATGAAAAGGAAAAAATTGTCTATACTGTAAGTTGGATTAAAATTACCCTATTTCTTCCCTTTGGGTGCAATTATTTCGCATGTAATTATAAGTAGTACTTATGCTGTACATTGTTAGACATGTCTTGAAATAATAATAATAATTGAAATATTTATCCAGGATAACCCTTCAATACAAAAGTACTGTTATTAACGGGGTTCTGCTGATTAAGAATTTAAAACTAAGAAATATTAAATTATTAAAATATATATAAGATAGTGCCTATGGTACTATCTTTAGGTACTATGTAGATGGTACCTATAGTACTATAATTGCAAACTTATGTTTGTGTAAGACGTTTTATGTATATTCATATTTTTAGTGCTGATACTAATAAATGTGTAATGACGATACCAAAGGGAATTTCTTAATACGTTTCATCAGCAAGATTTTGTTTCAGTGGAAATTTATTTTTGAAAAGAAAAAAACAACTCCTATCTTTGCTAGATTTTCAAGAAACTTTAACCCTTGTGAATGGCTTGATTCCAAGTCAGACCAATCGTATCTTAGTCACAACGTCATATGTTTACAAAAGGGAGGTCCTTTTTATATATTTTGACTCAATTTAAATTTATATCACAAAAGTAACCAGGCAAGTCACCCAAAATGAGAACAGAGTCATCATTTCAGCTAGAAACTATTGACTTTACTCAAATCCAATCCCAAGACCATTCTTGAAATCGCATAATTTGTATCAAAACAAAAAGTCAAAATCACAAAACTAATTTATTTTATCGGAATATTAACTGTTCCTCGAAATTCAAAATTGCTTTATAAAAAAACTTTGTATAATTTAATTTGTCCAAGCTTACTTCCTATCAGAGATTTTAAAATTAGATTAACGTAGATTCTATAACTCGGCTTGAATTACAGAAACATTAAATTTGAAGTAATTAGATATCGGAGCCTTTTGTACTTAATCGTGTAGGTGAAGTACACTGGAACAAAGTCCTACAATAAAACGTTCAGAGATGAGCAGACTATAGAAGCAATAAAGGCAACAACACAGAAAGTAGAAGGGTTGATTCCAGGCACCACATATAAATTTAGAGTTCATGGCACCTCTGTTTGTGGCGAGAGCGCTTCCGAAGTCGTCTCAAAGATGACAGATATGATGGGTAAGTTTCCAAATTCTTTGAGGCCAACCAATCATTGTAATAGGTTATCTATGAAACTATCTAAGAAAACATTCGCTCTGATGAAGGGCCAACGCTCGAAACGTCAGCTTTGAAACTCTTAACGGCGGCCAATTTACGTTATCATCTCAGTTGACAATACGAAATTACCTTGATATACTCTCACACTGACGTAGCACCAAAGATTCTTTAGAAACTTACCCCCATAGATCATTTACCCAAGACACTCTTACCTTTCCATTTTAATCAAAACTGATGATATCAAAATTTTTCAATTTTTTTGTTTTAGATAGATCTGCCCACGCTTGCTTGAAGGCAGTTTAACGTTATCATGTGGTTCCTAGTGTAGGATATCGATAGCGATTTATCCGTTGGATAGCTTTATCTACCCTTTGAACAAAGGGACCTTGTTTTCGATGTTCGTCTGCTTTCGAAATGAATTGGTGAAAGTGATTTTTTTTCTGCTTGTGAAAGAAAATAATATTAAAACTGAAGGTTGATAATGAATAGTGCCCAATATCTTTAAAGAAATAGCTTTAACGAGAACATTTAGTTACATGTACATTTTCCGAAAAGTCTTTAAATTGCGACCATCAATATTGGTAATGCCATGAAATTCTGTCAAACAAAAATGAATTATTAATGTCTTACCGTCCATTTGATCAAGTTAACCTCTTGAACAGTTGAGTTATATTAATTCACTAATTAGATTCTGCGTAGAGTCATGAATCACCTTCTGAACCTGTAATTATACAGCTGTACTATCTCATTTAAAAGGAACCCTTTTCTGTACAAGAGTGTTGTTGTGGTTCAGAAGCTATTTTTTTTCCTTACCAGCTCCTGAAGCCCCACATCCACATAATATAACCGATGTTGAGGTTTCTCAGACAGCTGTGGATATTTATCTGTGGCCTGTTGAACAAAAATATGGTCCAGTAAGGTAATTATCAATAAGAATGTGATTTTCTAAAGAACCATTGGTGGAATAGATCCTGCATTAAGATATAAGGTAAGATTACCTGCCGCTTCTCGATAAATGAGGTCACGCTCCCTCCACGAAGGCTGGATTCGTGCGTGCGACAGAAATTAAACTTAAGAGGCGTTAGATATTTAATAATTTTTGAAAAAGGTTCATTAAAAGTGTCCCTTAGGAAATCAAATTTAAGAGGCGTTAGATGTTTTACAATTCTTGAAAAAGGTTCATTAAAAGGGTCCTTTAGGAAATATTAAATGAATTACGAAACTGTCGGCGGATTCTCGATGTTAATGGTCAGTGGCCCCTAAATGCTCTCTTAATGGCCTCTTTTCGAGATGTTACCCATTAGTCTGGCATTTTGTTTTATACCTTTCAGTGCTTATCAGGTTATTGTTCTGAAAACCGCTAATGGCGTTCAAGAGCTTCCAGACAATTATGATTCAAAACTGAAAGCTGCCAGTGACGCTAAGGAAGAGAACGTGAATTTTTACATTGCTGCTGAGATAGAAAATGACCCATTACTCAGCAAACCTCAGAAATTTACCGTTGGCGATGGTCATAAAACTAAGGAATTTGTGAATGAAGAACTTGAGAAAGGAGAAAACTACATTGTGTATGAGAGAGCTCTAACTAAAGCCGTGAAGGTATGTAAACTACTTACTTAAAAAATTATCCTCTTTTTTTACAACCAGAATCATCTGACCATCAGCGTGGAGAAACGGTCTGCCTTTTCTTCTGGAAAAATATGTAATCCCTCTCTATAAAGATTTGACCCTGGAGGAGGCCTACTTTAAACTCACTAGAGCACAATCTTGCTCCCATTAGTTTTACAACTGGGTTTATTGACCTTTTTCCGAGTCGATTTTTAAGAGTAGCTTGCTAGACAGTGCCTATCTGTATTTGCACTGCAAATACAGAGAAAGGTGTATGTAAACACATTTCCTCCTAGTGTATGTAAACACATACACTAGGAGGTTATGTAATCGAACCACACAATAACTTTGCAGTTCCTTTGCTCTCGATTCAGTGGCCTCTTTGATTTTAAAGCACGTGCTCTTTTTGTTTTTGTTTTTGTATATTTCACAGGGGGAATTAAAGGGATACGCAAGCATAGTTGCCAAAATTTCCATCACCTCTACTACCACGGGTTTGTCTATATTGTACTTAATAAGCAATGAAGTTACATATTGTACCACAAAGTAACAGAGAGCAAAATGATTTCTGGAGCAGTACTTTACTTGCAAGAATGTTGGCTCCGAGAGCCTCATGCCTAAGGGGGTATTGTGAAGTTTTTATATGAAATAATTCATATTTGTAATAATTCATATTTTTAAGGGGGTATTAATTACAACTGGCCTGGAGATTCTCCTCCTCAGATTATCTAGATCATCAAGCTGTGCTCAATCCAAAACACCGACTTCGAGTGTTCACCGTTTACCCCAGATTTTGTCTCACTCGTGATCAGTTTCGTAGCAACCTAAATTTGGTGACGGTAATAAGCTGCATCGCACATCGGAGCCAACAAAATGATTTTGATAACACAATTGCGGTGTGTCACAGACTCTCTCGTCTCGTTCAATAAAGTTTAGAAACTGGACTTGGCGCTGATTTTTTAAATTAAATTGCTCGTAGTACTGAGCTTTATTGAGCTACGTCACAATATTTTGTGTGTTTTTTTTTTGCCGTTTTGTTCCTGAGAAACTGTAATGAATGCGAGGGAAACCATAAGTTAATTGATATCCAGGGCAAACAAACACAATAAAAAGTACGAATGAGCCTAAAAAGAACAAGGATGGTTAAGAATGGAGAAGTTTGACAGCGATTACTAATGAAGAAGTTCTATTTTGACAGTAGGAGGAAACAATGATACAGTTAGTAGTACAAGTCAGCACTCCAAGCTGCAATCATTTTGGTTGCCATGGCGACGAAATTCTCAGCGAAAGTCGACGAATTCGCCACATGTTTTCGGCTGTCAAGTAGCAAGCTGTAATGCTTTCATGTTTTAACAAAATTTAATGTCCCATACTAGGGGCTTTGGTCTTGAGATGTCACGCGAGCCTTTAAAATAATTGTCGGCCACTGTCGACTAAAATTCTTTCTCTTACGACGAATACCTGGTTTTCGGCTGCCAACTGTCTGCTCTGAAACAACTTTAAGGTTGGAGCACTGCAAGTAGCAATTCCAGAAGAGCTTAATTATTAAATGCTCTTTACATTTTTCTTATGCAGAAGGTGAGAAAAAGGAAACGTCCAGCGGTTCTAACGCTGCGGCTGTTGCTGTACCAGTAGTCCTGTTGTTACTCCTCATACCAGCAGTTGTTGTCGCTGTGTTCCTATACCAGAGGTTTGTTTCTTTTTAAGACTGAATCCTAGTGACTGAGCGTAGAAAAAAGTATTGCAGCCGAATATTCGACATTTTGTTCTTTTTTTTAGGAGAAGGCAGTCAAGATCCAAAAGTGCCGGGGAAAGATCTGTTCAACTAGATGACATTAAAGACGATTCTCAAGACCCTACCTCAAGTACATCAAATCTGGTCTATCAAAATGTACGAGACATTCGTCGAACAATTCATGGTAATTTTTCGTAGATAAAGTATAATATACATGTTAGTTTCTAGGAGAGGGTCATTGAATAATTTTCACGGTTGAAGTCAACGTTCGTACAATTAGCTACGATCGAATCGTTATTTTCATGCTAAAAAGGATTGTTGGGATGCCTTGCTAAATTTTTACTTAAACTGTGACTGACTTATGTATTGTCTGTGTAACAAAGTTATATCTTCAAAGTCAAAATTTGGATCAGCATCATTTCAACTAGGAAAGTGGTTTGTACCAGGAGCAATTTTTAATCGTGTAGTCAATTTTGCCGTGACGCTATTTGCTGCAAGATTCAAATAGTGTAACTCGGTCGTGATTGCACCAATCAACTATTACGAACCAGATTTAGTTACATCACTTGAATAAAAAAACAATTTCTCACTTAATTGTGCTGATGAAATTTTCCCAGGTCGTTTAAAGGTCTTCATCGCAGTCGACAACAGTTCTTTTCAAAACAACCCTCACCTGGTCTATTGGACTGCGTGTAACTGGTCATCGTTTTTAAGTACATAAAAAAATAATCAACTAGTTGATTGAGGACTTGTATCAAAAGAAAGTTGTTACTATATATTTAAAGTTAAATTACCTTGGTACATGATTCTCAGACAGCAGATACTCTGAGTCTAAAAATAACTTTGTGGGGGTAGTGGAGCTACTCCAGATTTAAAGGTTACTCAAGGAATACACTCTCGTAGCTTGTTCGTTACTTGAGCTGTATCTCAAGGTCGTGGTAGGTGTTTCTTGTTGAGTGTAGCAAACGAAACGGAGCAGTTGGAGCGTATCTGTTACCAAGGAGGAGAATTAATAACACGGTCGAGTGTCTAGAGAGAAGATCAAAGGAATTGTGGAGTTCCTTAGGAGCGATTTTTCTACCCTACAGGTGCTGAGAAACAGCCTGTTAGTGAAGAAGAAGCTATTTACAGTGAGGCTGACGATGGTAAACCCAAACCAATACCTGTGGCTGAGTTTCCAAAATACTTCAAAAAAAAATCAGAAAATGGTGCCATTGTGTTGCGAGAGGAATTTAAGGTAATTATCTCTTATAGTTTTTACTTTTTTTCCTTTTCTTTCGTATTATCGTATTATTGTATGATACAGTAATTATCAATATTTCTCGAATTGTTTCGTGTTTTTTATTTTCTTAATGGACAACTTGACATATATATGCTTCAGTACATTATCTATATCCATTTTTGCAAAAGCGTAAGAACAATTTTTTGGATGTCGTTGCAAGGGTCGAAAAAAGTGATGACATCTCATCGGTTTTGATAAGAGCACATGTATTGCAACTTAGGTCATACCTTTTCCAGTATTTACCAGGTGGGATGCAGTTTGCTTGGGAGATCGGTAAGAGTAACAGAGGCAAGAACCGTTATGGAAACATTGTTTCATGTGAGTACATTCCATCAACTTTGGAAGTATTTTTATGCAACGGTAGCTATGTAAAACCTAGAAGTTTAGATAACTAGAAGTCAGCTTCTAGTGCAGGGACTGTAACTGGTGCTTCCCCTATCAGTTGTCTTGTGAGGCAACGAAGTCCAACCAACTTAATAACCACCTCTCAGCTGGATGGTTAGCTCCGTTGATAGAGTATTGCACTGATATCACAGAGGTCATGGGTTCAAATCCCGATCAGGCCTGAATTTTTTTTTTCAAATCCCATTGTTGATAAATCGCAGAACTATACTGGGATTAATAATCGCTTCAAAGTTGGTGATTTAGGAAGTGGTGAGCTTAAATCTTGAGAGATTATTATGTTTTAATCCAAATTTTGAACCTTACGTTCAAATCGCATCATTCTTAGGATTTTGCATCTCACACCATAAAAAAAAACTTTTGAAAACTTCAATAGAAACTGAACAAACGATTGTGTTTGTTCACAGATGATCATTCTCGCGTTTTGTTGGAGGAAATAGAGGATGACAAAAACTCCAGCTACATCAATGCAAGCTACATTCCGGTCAGTAACAAAAAAGCATACGACAACGTGAACACAACGACACAATACGACATGACACGACAAGACAAAGTAGAACGACCAAGTGAACCCTACTTGTTTGATATAATGAATAAATAAATAGATAAACAATCGATATTTGAGTTGATTATCGAGAATTTTTGTTATCTTTTTCAAATATCTCTCCTCAGACCTACGATGAGGTCACCATGACCTACATCGCAACACAAGGTAAATATTACTTGAGGTGTCTCGTGGATACACTGTAAGTTGTCGCGCGCTAACTCGTATTGCTGTTGAACAGCTCGTAGGAAATCTGACGCAACATAGAGTCAGAGGGCTAGCAAATGTCCCATGATGATGAGGGTCACTCTCACCAGGTTCTTTGTCGATATATTTAATCGTATACCCTTTCCAAATGGGGCACCCCTGGAACTAACAAAAGCGTCGTCGATCCCATCGTTTTTGTTCATTGTAGGAACAAAGCTTTTAGAAAACTCAGACGATAGTTTCTAGACTTTTAGGGGGCGAAGCTTATCACTCGTCATTACAGGGTTCCATCAACTTGTTGGGCTTTTTGTTGTGGCCTTTTACCAGAATTTTGCGTTGTTTCAGTGTTCTACTCTGTGGGCAGAAGTACTCAGGGAATAAAGCAGCAATAAATGATGAAAACTCCCATACTCCCAAAAAAATGACTTGTCCCATTCTTTTGTAGCTAAATGCCAAAAAGCTCCTATGAAATTAACTTATGTTTCGCCTCTCTTTTACAATTATTCTTACTGCTGTTTAGGTCCAACTTCTACAACTATCGCTGATTTCTGGCGAATGGTCTGGCAGGAAAACAGTTTCATCATTGTGATGCTTACAAACCTGGTTGAGCTGGGAAAGGTAGACGTAGCGCAAGTTTTTAGTTTGATGTTGAACGTAATCCAGAGTTTCAGTGGTTTTTCATTTTCTACACTTTATGAGTAGTCTGTAAAACATGCATCATAATGTCAGCCAGCAAGCCACTCAGCGATCAGGCCACTTGT
Organism: Pocillopora damicornis; assembly: GCF_964200805.1. NCBI lineage: Eukaryota > Metazoa > Cnidaria > Anthozoa > Scleractinia > Pocilloporidae > Pocillopora > Pocillopora damicornis. The sequence continues at coordinate 4,104,663 of NC_142680.1, forward strand.
ATAGCATGCTGTACGATATATATAGAATCAACCTTTTTTTTTCCTATCATATCTTTAGGGCAAATGCGATCAGTATTGGCCAGACGATACTTCCAAATTTGGTGCTATCACAGTTACCCTACACAAGACTGAAACATTTGCCGATTACGTCATCAGGTCATTGATTGTGACAAAGGTGGGTTGTCTCTGTTCGAAATGAAATTACGTTATTTGGAATACGACGTCTTGCATTTTTTTACTGTAAACTACTTAAAAAGAATTACTGCGTATTTTAAACTAAGAGAGCTCCCTCTGTAACAACATTCCCAACATGAAAACGAATTTTTACTTAGGACTCAGAAAAAAGGGCCGTGCAGCAGTTTCATTACGTCACTTGGCCAGACAAAGGTGTCCCACAACATTCCACAGCTCTACTTGGATTTAGACAAAAGATTCATGCGAGGCACCAGGCGACTGGTGGACCTCTTGTTGTGCACTGCAGGTAAAAAAGCACAGTAAAATTTGAAGACTTCAAATTAAATGCTTCACATTCGCAAATCTTTATCGCATGTTAGTTTAGTTCTTTTGTAGATATTTCAATTGCGATTTCTATCTGGTTTGGATAACAGGAAATAAACGTTTTGATCTGAAGAAAGATTAATATCACAAGGAACCTAAAATAACTGAAATTCTATCACATGACCGGAGGCATGGAGAGCCCATGAGATAGCACAGCGCATGCGTCAAGTCATTGCACACGTGCGTTGCATCAAGCAAGTCGATTTCTAAAAAATAAGAAGAAAACAACTGGAAAAAGCTGAATCTAACGTAGTTAGATCACTTGAACCTTTAAGAACCAACGTAGTTGGTCTTACATCACAAATACGTAGCTCTAACGAGGTTAGAACTCGAAACATGACAGAACTTGAAGGAGCATCTCGCGACGTCCCCAACGAGTCCGGCGAGACGCCAACGATGAACGCTTTGGTTAGCATGGTCCAGTCGGTAGTCCAAGAAATGAAAGCAATGAACCGACGAATGGATCAGCTGAGCGAGCCCGTTAACCTCGAAGACGAGGACCTCGACT